>NW_022146660.1:20419-30881 GCF_002938485.1 Sitophilus oryzae
CTTTTGTTCCGAAAATTTTGACGGATTTGCACAAACCCAACGTTTAGGCAGTGCATTGACTTTCCTTGAGAAGTACCACAATGAAGGTGAAGATTTTTTAGACAAAATTTTTCACTGTGACGAAACATGTGTGGCCTACGTCACACCAGAATCGAAACATTAACAGTCCATGGAATGGCAACATTCATCATCACCCAAAAAAGTGAAGTTTAAGCAAACAATTTCTGCCCGAAAAATCATGTGCACAGTTTGTTGGGACAGAAAAGGAGTATTGCTAGTGGAGTTTCTGCTTCGTAATGAGACAATCACTGCAGCATCTTATTGTGAAACATTGAACAATCTGCGCCGTGCAATCCCAAACAAAAGACGTGGCAAGTTGAGTAAGGGAATTGTTTTGCTGCATGACAGTGCCCGTCCACATGTGGCTAATCGGACCAAAGATCTCATCAAATCTTTTAAATGTGAAACTCTAGATCATCCTCCATACAACCCTGATCTGGCGCCCAGTGACTACCATTTATTCCTGCACTTAAAGAAACACCTGGGCGGTAAGCGTCTTCAAGACGATAACGAAGTCAAAACAGTTGTGATACAGTGGTTAAACAGTCAGGCGGCAGAATTTTATGAGGAGGGTATTAAAAAACTGGTGCCACGTTATGACAAGTGCCTCAATATTCACGGGAATTATGTAGAAAAGTAGATTAAGGTACAGGCTTTCATGTAAAAAATAAATAAAAAAAAAAAAAAAAAACAGTTTTTTTTTTTTTAATTCCAAAACGATACTTACTTAAAAAACATGCCTCGTATCTTTCCAATAACTCAGATCATTGAGAAAAAGACGGCAACGAATAACGACCAAATTCATCTCCTGTTTGTGGACCTTAGTAAGGCTGATGATACGGTACCAATTAAAAAACTATGGGAAGTTCTCGAAAAAAGCCCATTAAATATAACACTAATAAAAGCGGTACAGCAACTTTACTGCAATTGTTCCGCCAGAAGTAAAATAGGCCCAACTCTATCTGAATTATTCCCAATACCTATCAAAAGGCCTAAAACAGGGTTGTTGTCTGTCCCCAACTTTATTTAAAATCTACCTATCAGAAGCTCGTAAGCACTGGCGCAAGAAGTGCTCTCAGATGGGAATACCTATTAATGACAACCTTTCTCTGTATACTCTGCATTTCGCCAAGGTCTTCTTTGTCTTGTGTGTTGGTGGCGAGTTGGAAGACCTAGTATTAAATAACAATATAAAAATTGAAGCTTGCGAAGAATATATGTATTTAGGGGTAAAAATCGCAAGCAAAGGGAGATGCGAAAAGAAAATCGAAGAACGGATTGATAAAGGCAGAAAGGTGATAGGAGCGCTGAACTCGGTGCTTTGGTCTAGGGATATCTCGGATCACAGAAAAAAACTTATTTATAACGCGATTCTGAAAAGCGTAATGTTATATGGCTCTGAGGTATGACAGTTAAGCGAAAAACATAAAAAGAAGTTGTCGACCGAAATGGACTTCTGGCGAAGATCAGCCCAAATCTCCCGTTTAGACAGAATTAGGAACGAGAGAATACGTGAAAAAATGAAGGTGGAGGGTAACATTGTACAAGATATACAAGAAAAACAACTGCAGTGGTACGGCCATGTACAGGGTGGGTAAAATTCGACGCTTTTAAATGGAAACACCCTTTTCTATAGCAGATAGACGAAAACTAATATCGGCGTCTGGAGCTCAATTTTCATCAAAAACATGATGGTGAAAACCCCACATCAATATCTGTTACCATTTCGAAGTTACGGGGTGTTTTTCAAAAATGTGCATTTTTAACAAATCGCTGTAACTTTCCTGAATTCCGCGAGAAATGTTCAGAAACGGCGCCGTCTGTCCATAACAGAAGATGGTCGATATAACAGAAGACGGTCGAACACCTGCAGCAAAACCTCATGTCTTGGTTTGCTATTTATTTTTATTGTTATCAGATATAGTTTAAATGTGTTGATGTTAAAGGTTAAATATATTTTAAATTGTTATAAAATGCTGCATCTCTCATAGCAAATATTATTTTCGTTTTAATTGATGCTCACAGCTAGAATTTTTTTGCATTACAGCCGGTGCCATTCAAAGCCTACTTATTTACAGCGGGCGAATTTTTGTATACTCTATATCTCGAAGATGAATCGAGCAAAATATCAAGTGTGTTATATTTTTGGAAAGGTAATTTTAAATTCTTTTCAATAAATTAAAAATATACAGGGTGTCTCATATAAAAAATCAAATTTTCTGTTCATAATTCTTAAATTATTAATTTTAAAAAAATTATACTTAAAACCATTAAATTCTACGTAAAAAAGGTGCTTTGGAAATGTTTTCATAAAAATACAAAATTTTCCATAAGCAAAAAAGTTACAGCATTGATTTGTTAAAAATGCATATTTTTTAAAAACACCCCGTAACTCCGAAACGGTAACAGATATCGATATGCGGTTTTCACCATCATGTTTTTGATAAAAATTGAGCTCCAGACACCGATATTAGTTTTTGTCTATCTCCTATAGAAAAGGGTGTTTCCATTTAAAAGTACTTATAAGTACATTATTAATACATACAAAGAAACGAGGCAGACAAACTAAAAAAATATTTGAGTTAAATGATAGTTGGTAAATATTCCAACCATAATTTAACTCAAATATCAAAGAAATCATATTAATTCGCAAGTTAACTGTAATTTCTGTCATTATTTGGATATCTTGTCCTTGTCTGTCGAAATTTTGTCTGGTTTCTTGTAGACATATTTTTATTTCAATATATCCTCGATCTTTAATCGTTACCTAAATAAGCATTCTGTTTAAAAAATTCGATTTTATAGTGTCATATGGTGTCATCTCCACACCCAAATTTCAATTTACTAATACGAGTCTTTTTAAATATCTCGATAGTTAAATATAATTATTATTGGGTTCTTCCTACTGTATTAGATATTAGATACATAATAAATCTTAAAAGTCTAGGAAGCAGATGAGAAGATTTTCGGTATTTATTTTCCCAGTCAGCAAACACAAGATAAAATAAAACAGGTAGGATATTCCTTTGGTTATTCTGAACAAAATTTCCCATACCTATACAGGATGGCGCAACTCTTTATCGCCTCAGTTGATTATATGAAAACGGAAAGATGTAAAATCAAAATGTTTTTTGGAGGTATATGTGGGGGAGGCAATATGCACAATTTAAAATTATTTTGAAATATACAGGAGTGTTTCAGCACTAAGTTTCATACCAAAGGTTATATTTTATCTTATGGAACACCCGGTATTTTATTTCGTTTTTAGATTCTTGGCTCAAAAAGGCATTTATTATAAGGGTTATATATGTTTAAAATGTTTGGTTTTGAGACATTTAAAGATATTTAAATATGCATGCTACAATAGAGTAGATTATCAACACCCTGTACATTACTTTTCAGAATTAATTCTTGTCCTGAGTTTAAAGGCAAAAGAAATAAACTTTACTAAAATATGTTATTGTTTCTTTCTTTTCAACAAACTATATTAGGGTTTCCTATACCTATCTATCGCAGATTTGAATAAAAAAGCAATTTTTTTCAATAAAATGGCTATCAAGATAGCTAGTATCGCCATGGCTTAATTTCTAGTGACAGTTAGTAACTATTTTCAAATTCACGACATTAGTTTATGGACAGAAAAATGACACTCAAGAAGAGAATGACTTGCATATCACATGTCACCTTTGACATTTTCGAATATGCATGGTTTGCGATTCACCAACGGCAATTTGACTCGATATGTGTGGTGACAAATTATTTGTAAAAAATGCTTTTTCCAAATATGCTAATGATCCTCCTCGTTCCATTTTGAAAAAATGAGATATGATTAAAAATACGATTTGGGCACATTTTAACCGGCCAGGACAAGACACGAAAACATTAGACGATCAAATCTATTTTCCAAGGCCCTTTGATTAAAAATTAGTGTTTTTAACATGCCATATATATACCTAACTCTAGATGAAATTTAAAGCCCGATTTTTTTAAGCGGAAATGTCAAATTTTGTTATATGCAGGGGCGGATATAAAGGAATTTATTTTAGGGGAGGGGCGAATAAAAAGTAATGTAGAATATGCTTTTTTGGGGCGCAATTTTTAACCCAAAAGCCTAATTAAAAAATACTAAAAAGTACCAAATTATTCGTAAAAAAATTGTTTTACCAAATATGCTAATGAGCTACCCTTGTGTTATTTAAAAACTTGAGATATGATTATAAATACGATTTGGGCATCTTTTAAATGGCTAGGACAAGACACGAAATTAGATGATCAAATCTATTTTTTCCTTGATAAAAATTAGCGTTTTTAACACAGCCTGACACGGCCATTCTAGACTGAAATTTAAAATACGATTTGTTTTTAAACGAAAATGTCATAAGTTGACATATATGTCGTTTTATTTAGAGTGTCATTTTCTATCGAATAAAGTAAAAATATAAGGAGGGTGCCATTTATAAATCCAAAGTTGTAGTCGTTTCCGGTGAAACAGAGGGAGTGTCTAAATACAGTTGAATACGTCAAATCAATATACGTAATCAATCCTAATAATTTATGTCACATATGTTGAATGGCACAGTCAAACTCAGTGAATCGAAAAGAAAACGTATTTATTTATAGCTTCTAATTGGTTTTAACAATAAACAATAAGTTCTTCAGACTGTGTAATTTCGAACTACGATGACTCGTCGCGTTCTTAATGTCTGTTTACATCCACAGATTACTAACTACTAATCTGGTTATGCAACCAGTAATTTTAGTATTGTCATCAACAACATACTATAGCATACCAAAATCTGTTTCTTTATCTGAAAGAAAAAAGTTATAGGGTGAGCTACTTTTAAGACGCACCGGTATATTCACCCACTGCACTAAGAAAATAAATATAAAAAAAATTCACTGCTCCCTGGACTATGGTAGGTAGGAAAATTTCATATCGAAAAATCTTATACAACAAAAAATAAGAAACAATCGCCTTTATTTATTTTCCTACACCCTGTATAATATTTGAAATAAGTATACCAAACACATAGAATCATGTATATAATAAAAAAATATTATTGGATTAATATTGCAGATCTAGAATTCGATAGATTTTATCGTTTTATTTGAATAAATCTTTGTTCAGTGTTTATAACTTTTAAAAGTTTCAAATCGAAAGCCGTTCCATTTCGTCACGACCAATTAGAGCGGAGAGAAGATTTTCGATTTCCCATAATTCCGCAAATCCCAGCCAATCGTCACTTGAGCAAGCAACGCGACTCGCACGCTTTCAAAATGCCAATATCAGCTGATCAGAAGCAGGCGTTGGATTCACAGGCAGTGAACAATTTCCGAGAATATTTACAAATACCTAGTGTACAACCCAATATAAATTATGGTAAGGTGTTTTTTATATTTTATATTATATAACTAATGTTGAATTACTGCAATCCATGTGATAAAGTGTTTAAATTAGGTCAGATTAGATATATTTTGGTTCATAAAACTGCGCCTGTACTTTGAGATGTACCTACATTTCAGACATTTTTAATCTTTATTTTTTCATTATTCTTTTGAATTTATACGGTAATTTTGTTAACTTGCTAAGATTTAGATTATTGCCTTTATTGATTTCTTAAAATTTAGGCAACCATAAGTTGAATAATCATTAAATTCTAATGTTATTCTTTGAAAAGCAGTATCTAAATTAGATATAAAAAAATGACATTAGATTTGTTTATTTAAAATATGTAATTCTACACTCATAAATAACAAATTATGGTATATCCAAATTATATCTCTTTCATTGATATAAGGATGTACTTTTACAAATATACCACAATATATACACAATATTTTTTTATAATAAATGTAGATAAGTATGTACAGGGTGGAAATCAATACAAAACAAGTGATTGTTTTCCTAAAATTAAGGGTGTTTTTGATATAAAATTTGTCAATTTGGCGTTCCCCTACCAAGGTATTTTCATATATTATACAGTATATCTCCGGATTGTCTTTAACAAGAGGAAAAACTTTTTTACTATTGATATTTTGAGAAAAATGCATTCTTCACAAAAAATTTTACCTATTCTAAAGTAAATAAATCCCGTTTATATTTTTCCAAATTTCCATGCCGTTTTTAGAGCGAATTAAGAAAAGGAAAATATGGTTGAATTTTTTTGAAGGTGAATGATAGTTATCTGAAATATGATACTTTAACAACAAAGGACAACAGCAAAGATTATGACGTTAATCAAAATTAATAACAGTTAATAATAACTATTTATCAAAGAATGAAATCGAATTGATATTACCATAGAAACGCGTTTTGGTTTTATGTTGATTTTTAGGACATTATATTTTCCTGTTTTTTTTAATTTTCTTTAAATTGGTATGGAAATTCGGAAAAGTATAAACAAGGTTAATAACAACAAAATAGTTAATCCAACCATTTTAGAAGAAGCAAAGATTTATATGAAGAATGCATTTTCCTCGAAATGCCAATAATACGAAAGTTTTTCCTCTTGTAAAGACAACCCGGGGTCATACTCTGGGGTGAATTAAAATCACAATATGCATCTTTTTATATTTTTATTTTTCACAAGTATGTTCACTGGCCAAAGTGTCTCCAACGAGTCAGGGAAGTCGCTGTCATGGACCTTGTATCCTCTTGTTGGACAAACTACATAATATATACTAGTTTAGGTCAATAATTATATATGAAAATGTTGACAGCTCTTATTGTAGATACTTATTTTTCAATGTTTCTGTCAACTTCTTTTTTACATGTTTAATGGTACAGGTTTAGGTAATAGTATATTTTTAATATTTATTAGCCGACCATACCAACAGGTATGGTAGGCTATTAAGATCGGCAAAAAAAATTTTTTTTTTAATTTCACTCAAAATGAGTTGTTTGGCTCATAAATGACCTAAATACAAAACATTTTCATGGTGTCTGTCTGTCTGTCTGTCCGTCTGTAACACGATAACTCAAAAAACCCTAAACCGATTTTAACCGAATTTGGCACAAAAATACTGTGGCACTCGAGAATCTGGCCATTAGTTTTTGGTGGGGGTACGGGGTTGGTTAGGGGGTATGGGAGGGGGTTAAAAATTTAAAAAAAAATAGTAACTCCAAAATTACAGTAACTAGCAAAACGCGGTTTTCAATTTAAGATTAGGAATGATATTTGCAACAAAATTTGTAATAACATCAAAATCAGTCAAAGTCGCAGTTTTTGAGATATTTGATTGAGAAAAAAATTGGAAAAATTCCTTTACTTTGAAACTAAAAGAACTGCCTACCAACTTTTTTTTAACATATTTTAGTATGGGTGGCTATACGTGCCTCCCGGCGCCAATTTTTTTTTCTTGTTAATTATTCAATGTAGAATAAAAATGTTAAATTTACTTTTATGTACTAGAAATAATAATTTATTTAAAAACGTGACTTTATTGTAAATATGCTGTAATGTCCCTAATATTGTGAATTTAGTTTACCCTAAATTATAGCTAAATACCTAGTTATCTTTAAAAATACAATCAACTGAATTTTTTTTACACTTATGCAGGTACACCCTGTATAGTTTTTGAATGTTAATTTCTAATATAACCCTATTTTATATACATATTTTAGATGATAGTTTTAAATTCTGATATTGGAGGGAAAAGTCGTAATAAAAAATATGTTTATAATCCATTGAACAATCCACCTTATTAGAAAAACAATTACTCTTTGAATTTTTCTGCACTTAGGTATTCATATACCGGGTGGTGCATCGTGGTTGGAAACAGGAAATCCCATGCAAAGTCGTAAATATTTTTTTTTAAACGCTGAATACCTATGACTGAATGATGCCAACTTTGACTAATTTTGAACAAGTCCATTTTAAGAAAACTGCATCTATTTTTAAATTAAAACTTAACAGGCAACAATGCAAAACCAGTCCAGAGCTGCAACAAGTCAGTTTTAAAAAGACTTACAGTACGTCTGTCCGTTCTGTGGCTACGGGATATCCGTGAGAGGGGAAACGATATTCTCTCGATGTTTTTCGTAAAAAATTAGACGACGCGTCCCATCAATAAAAATTCGACAAATTTGCAAGTAGCCAATAAAATGAGTGGGCGGAGCGATTTGCGGTGACGTACTCGACGTATAAAATATATTGCTGTTTATTTAAATGTTTTTTGTCCTCATTCCTTTCATAGACACAGATCCAGCAGACGAACTGTAAGTCTTAAGTCATTTCTAAAATCAAAATGATTAAAGTCTTAAGTCAAATTCAACATAAAATTCAAATGATTTAAGTCTTAATTTTTCGATTTAAATCGTTTTATTCCAAGTCAAGTCGTTTTTGTAAAGATTTAAATCAAATAACGTTATTTAAGTCGTTTTTATGACATAAGTCAATATTTTTTACTTAAATCATGAAGATCTGCAAGTAGGGAATGCAATCCCGCAAATGCGGGATCCCTCTAAGATTCCGCGGGATCAAAGTTGCGGGATTTACCGTGCGGGATCCGCGGGATCGACACATTACTACTGGGTAACCGAATCGATCGCGATCAAGGTCAAACCGCTGCGTTCCGGGCTGATGCGTCGGCGCTCGGAACCCGGGGGATTCCCCTTACGGCTTGGCCATTAAAAATAAGTGAAACAAACAGGTTAGTTGTTAGATTTCTTTCTGGCATATGTGTGTAAGTGAAGAAAAGCGTTTAACTAGTACTTGTGGACAATTTCGCCAAATAAACTGCCGTACATAATTATCGGGACAAGCAAAATTTTAGGGTAAATTTAAAGTTGAATATCTCTTGAACTAAAAAAGATTTTTGGATGCGGTTTGGACCAGGTATTGGGTGCATCTATTGTGATTAAGATGCTATGTGGTTTTCGAAAATATATTTAGCGACTTCTCGTATACAGAGTGTTTTATAAGAGTGTGAAAATTTGGTTAAGAATCTTTTTTACCGCAAATTTACAATTTTTAAAAAATCGAAATTTTACCAAGTACGACTAATCTGTATTGAAATTAGAAAAAACAATTTGATCGGTTTTTTAATTTTATTTTGTTTTAAGGAAAAAACGACGTTTTTTCGAAAAATATGCATTTTTAGTCATACGTATGGTCCTAAATAATACATTCTGCATATGCCAAAAAATTATTGATATAGAGTGTATCTAAAAGCAGATAACTAACACAAGTTCAACAAAAATTCAACATCAGAATAATATTTTTATTTATAAAATAAATATATAAAATATTTATTTAATATTAAATATATTTTTTGAACACCCTATATACATAGGTCCAAATTTCTGTCTATATCAATATATTGTGGGCCTATGCAAAATGGACAATGCCTTTTGTACCATTTAGGACAAAATGTATGACTATTGTTTACAGTCCCGCAATTTTGCGGATCCGCGGGATTGATTGCTTTAATCCCGCGGGTTTGCGGGATTTATTTTTTAAAATACTTCCAAAATTCTTTATTTGAATTTTTTGCTTGTTAAGAACTCGATTTTGAACGTTTTCATTTGAACTGTTGTTCAGATCAGGTTTTAATACCGAAAATCTTGTTCTTAAATCGCGACCAAACATGAGCATTGCAGGAGAAACACCCGTTGTAGAATGCGGAGCATTTCTAAAATCAAATAAAAAATTCTGTAATGCTATATTTATGTCTAATTTTTTAGATTTATTCAAAGAATTTTTTAAACAATTTTTTATAGTTTTTGACTGCATTTTCCGCAGCTCCGTTAGACTGAGGAAAAAATGGTGCTATTGTAATATGTTTAATACTATATTTTTCTAAAAATATTTTAAATTCAGAACTTGTAAAATTTCTGGCATTATCGGACACAATACACTTTGGTAACCCAAATCTTGCAAATGTACTATGTAATGCAAGGGTAATGCTGATATAGTGAAATGTGATATAGTGATGTGTGTATACAGGGTGAGTTTCCTACGATGTTCTCTATGGGTATCTCGGAAACTACTGGAGATAGAGACTCGGTTAAATGGGGGAAAGAATTGCAGTTTTGTGGGGTCATAAATATGCGTCTTTCAGATTTTTGAAAAAGTTCATGGCTTACTAGATATTTCGAAAAAAACAAATTTTGGCTATTTTAAAAATTGTCCGTAACTCCATTATAAGCTATTTTAGACAAAAAGTTTTCAGATAAAAGTTGTAGATAATCACAACCTTTATGAGACTGTGCCCTCCGTTTTCTTCTAAAGCCTATCATTTTTGACATATCACACAAACATATGTTTTTTTAAATGGAAACCATAGTTGGCCATGACTTCATAAAAAGCGCCATTTTTTAAGCTTTTCAGCGATATAAGCTATAATATGCTTTCTTCGAAAAATTACAGAGTTATAGCCAATTCTTATCATTTTTAAACAA
>NW_022146661.1:0-14875 GCF_002938485.1 Sitophilus oryzae
AATGCTACTGTTTCCGAAACACGTGTAGGTACATAAGTTGCCACTCACTCTAATTAAAACATTCTAATTTAGAAACGATGCGTTTAAACATAAACATTTTTATATATTTGTTTCTCAAATATCCTGATTCCTGTACAGTTGCCGTGATTCTTGTTGTGAAATATTTTACGGTGAATTTTAAGCGTCTTTACTAAAAACTCTTGAGAGATACATCTCGAAGTAGCTATTAAACTTAACCAAGGTTATACTAAAATATAGTGTAAAATATGTGCTAATATAACAAGAAATTCGAAAAATCTCTATGCACTGTGATCTACTTAGACTGATACATATGCAAATACTGTGGCATGTAGACGATGGAGTCAACAAAGACATCGATACCAAATACGTACAGGACTCTCTAATATGATGGAAAGTTTAGTCAAAAGCATAGAATCTTGGGAAGACCGTATATAGGACTACCAGAAAAATAATGGAGACCAAAGAAAAAGAACATCTTCTTTAGATAGCCTAATGGCACTGAAGAAATGCGAGAGCGGTTACCGTGCATAGAAAGCAAAACGAGGAATGTTTTTTTAGTCCGTTAGGTAAGAATCCGACACTATATCAAATATAGTGAAAAAAAATACTACATCGTCAAAAAAAGGACTAATACATATTAACAAGAAAAACTGAAGGAAATTTCCTTCAGTTTCCTTGTGGATCCAATGTCCTATGAGGTTAGTATTAAAAGCGGTATTATGCAGAGGATGTTGTTTCGTCATTCAAACTATCCTGATCATGGGGATAAAATTCTCGAAAGCTTGAAAAATTGAGAAAGTAGTTTTATTAGTCAACGTGGTGATTATTGACTGCATCCTCACTTGAATTTTGAGTTTTTTCTTAACTTATTCAGTCACGATTAAACCTGCTGTTTTATAATAAAAAACACCTTTAGATATCTGAATATTTTTGACAGTAATAATGGATAATTTTCGGCAAAATGGACTACGAATTCGGCCAAAAAAATAATATAATAAGTACTTCGATACCCAGTTATACCGAATGTTCTTATAAATAGAATATTCTATGGATTTCTGTAGAAAAGGCAATCATTTTGCCACAGATCTTTGTCTTGATAACTAGAAAAACAAAACATAAATAGAAATAATCATAATTTCTCATATTTAAATATTAACAAAAACAAAGTTTTGTATTAAAAATCGAAATAATACGTACGAGGTACGAGGAATACTTGAGACTTATCTAGAAAATACGTTCCTGATCGCCATTACCGTGCTCTGGAGCGTTTCGTTTATGTTTGGCAGCTAACTTAAATTATATTAGTTCATTTTAAGCAACTATCTTCTAATGAGGAGATGAAAAGGCACAATTATTCACAATTTTATATTAAAATTTACATAGAGAGGCGACAAGATTCGAGAAAATAAAGTCACATCATGAGGCATTTAACCATCAACCGGAACCATGAAATAGACAAAATCATGATTATTTTACAATATTACTTTATAACTTAGATAAATTGTAATAGAATAGTCATTATTCAATTCAAGCCATTTTTTCTACGATATTCTTTATGGGTAGAGCTAGAGAGTCTGGTCAAATTGCGAAAGAAATGTAGTTTTGTGAGGTCAATATATGAGGGGTGTAGTAACAAAACGTACAATCTCCTTCTGTATTAATTTTGAGAAAATCACGAAAAACTCTTATAAATCAAAATATAGATGCAAACATAATTTTCAATGGCTCTGCAGTTTAAGATAAGTACTTAGCATATCATGCTACAAGTAAAATAAAAAAAATATTGCGGATTAACTTCGAAATTTAAAAATTTAATTTGGAGATTGTACATTTTGAAACTAAACTGTGAAGATTGTACATTTTGAAAGTAAACTGTAGTAATTGACCGACTTAACAGCAAAAAATAATATCGACGAAAATAAAGTAGTTTATTCAAATACAAAAAAACTTATTGTTTAGGATTCAAACTATCTTTTCTTATCTAATTAAGTAAATCTTAAACTCTCATCAGCATGAGAGTTTAAGATTTACTAAGTTATATTTTTACTAGTTTAATTTTTTAAGTTTAAGATTTACCCAGCGGTCCGTCATCAAAATACTCGCAAATTTCGTCTTCTTTATCCTCCTCAGACTGTTTTTCTGCCTCATCTAGAAGGAACTTATAAAATTCCAAATCTTTATCTTCTTTCCAGTTTTCACCATAATGATTTTTCAGCAAAGCAGTGATGGTGCAATTTTTTTTTCCTTTATCACGTTTTGTTTTTCAATAATATTTGTGATCATATCACCTAAACATTTACCTCTTTTGCAAATAGAATTATCAGCACCTAAGTCACTCTTATAGGTAACTTCTCCACGTACCTGGATTCCGTGCCTCAATTCTTTGGTAATTATTATTCGCTAATATTATTAGATTAATATAACTAACTAAATCACATGGTCTTGTTGTGGTTTCTCCTATTGGTTTTTTGGAGATTGCACGCTTTGATATTCACTTGTTAGTGGAGATTGCACGTTTTGAAACTAAAGCCAACATTTGAACGTAAAATACAATAGGACATTGCCCATTTTGATGCTAAATAGCATCTTATTCAATGCAGCTCGAAATGTAGTATCCGAATCATATTTTACCGCATTTTTTTTATAAAAAGTGGAGCTTGTACGTTTTGTTACTACACCCCTCGTATATGCTTTTCGATTTTTGAAAAAGTTTATGGCTTACTAGATATTTCGAAAAAAAAATCGGCTATTTTAAATATGCTCCCTAATTCCATTATCATTTATTTTAGACAAAAAGTTTTTAAATAAAAGTTCATGCTTAATGAGAATGTGTTCTCCTTTTTTTCTAAAATCTGTCATTTTTGACATATGACATAAACATATCTTTTTTCAAAAATGGAAAACAGTTGGCCGTGACTTCATAAACATCGTCATTTTTAAAGCTTTCCAGTGGTATAAACTATAATATGTTTTTTTTTCGAAAAAATACTGAGTTATATACATATTATATTCTTATCCTTTTTGACTAATTTCACTTAGTTGCCATGGTATTCTTATTTTATTATGATTTATAACTTAGAAAAAGACAGAATATATTTCTAAACGGTTCTTTAAAATTTACATTAAACAAAATAAAACTTAAAACACTAATAATACTACACACACTTTAAGTTATTTTAGCAAATATTTTGAGTACATAAAATGCATCTTTTTAGAACTAAATTACAAGCTTTTTCCACAGCACGGCGGCCATTATTATTAAATTTAATTCTCCCGTACCTCCTCTTCTTTTGTCTCTCTTGATTCATAAGTTCTCCTGTAAACCTTGCTGTTTTTTTAACCATATCCCATAAATTTTAAAACGGATAGGTCAGGTTACCGAGGAGGTCAATTGGTCTACCTCTTCCTATCCCTGAGTTTGCATAATTATGGTATAAATAATTTGTAACATTTCTTTCATTATGAAGGAGAGCTTCATAATGAAAGTGATGTTAGAACCACTCTATTGATGCGCAAGTCTTTAAGTTTAACTTTTCTAATATGTCTTGAAAACCGTCCTCTAAAAACCATAAGTAACGTTTACCGGTCAACATATCCTCGAAAATGTATGGTCCAAGAAGAGTTGAACCAACAATCCCCCACGCTTTTCTTCATTTGAAAAATTCATATTTACAAATTGGCTACTAATTTTCATTTGACCGACTCTCTAGCTCCAGTAGTTTCTGAGATACCTATAGAGAACATCGAAGAAGACTCACCCTGTTTAAGAGACATATACAGGGTGGCGCACCTCATTCACCTCGGTTGATTATACGAAAACGGAAAGATGTAGAAACAAAATGTTTTATGGGTATATGTGTGGGGAGGCAATGTGCACAATTTAAAATTATTTTGAAATGTAAAGGGTGTTTCAGAACTAAGATCCATACTATATATTTTTGTTAAGTTTTTGATTTTTACCCTTGTGAGGATTTTCGAGAGTGCCTCAAAAATTACTGCAGCACCCTATCTTACCTTTTGTTTTTTTTTGGACGGTGCTACAGTTTACCGGTGACGGGATTTTCACCTCAAAAAGCTGACGTGGGTCAACCAAGCAGCCCGCCTTTTTTTATTGAGCACCCCATTGCATCCAGGGGAAGAACTAATATTAATCACCTGAGGATTTGTAGAAAACGCTGAGTTAGCAAGTAAAGCCTATATTTTTTTAATTAATACATTTCTTTCCACTTTTTTCTTCTTAAAAAACTGTCTTTTTTATGGTATCTCTTACTATGGAAAAACTATAATATTATTTCACTGTAGGGTTTGGTTTGGTTCTCTGGGCCGATTTTTCCTCTGGGCCGAAAAAGTTTTTTCGTCTGGGCCGAAGGAGTTTTCCTTCCGTGTTGAAGAACTTTTCTCTGAACCAGTTTTTTTGTTGGATCAGTTTTTTTGCTGGTATCCATTTTACTTTTCTGGAGGAGTTGACAGTCGACGGTTGACAGTTGACAGCCGACTGTGTCTGCCCAAGTCAGATGTTAATTTAGAAGATTTTCAACTAGTTAGTATCGTACAATTCAATTTTTATTTTTTTTTAATTAATAAATTTAATACTGACCGTAGATATATTTTTTTAACATTACGTTATAATTAGAATAAATTTTCACACGCTTAAATCTGTTAATAAAACAATATTTCATTTTTTTTTTCTCTTTAATTTTTTTTGGAAATTTAATACTGCTGGTATAGTTTCTTTTACCTCTATTTAAATCTATTCATTTTTTTAATCGACATCTGAATTTCTTAAATTGATGAATTCGTAATTATTAGTTGATTATTTTATTTATTTAATAATTATATAATTAATTATTATTATTAGTGATTTAATTTATTATTATTTATTTGAATTGATTCGTTAGTTAATTTGATTATTTGAATTTAATTGCGCTTATATATATATATTTTTTTGTAAATCTTACGTGATCACGGAAGGTACCTATTTATTTACGTAATTTTACTATATGCGTATTGTGATATATATTTTTCTTGATGCACAATTTTTTTTATTGATTTATTTAATTTATTATTTTCTATTTGATATTTTCTATTTACTGTTTCCTACTTTTTTATATTTTAATAGAGGGTACTGAAACTAATCAATTGCTTTTTATTTTTTTTATATATTACCTGTGGCCCTATGTCAACCTTATTATCTGAAATCTAATAATATTTATTTTTGTTTAATTATTTATTTTTTTTATTTATCTATTTGTGGAGCTTGCAAGGCACTAAATACATCTTGGGGGATTGCTGACTTTTCTCCGTCCAAGTCAGTGGCGCTGTTAACCCGCCCCGAGTTTCCTGAGCTAGGGCATAAATTTGTTCACGACTAGACCCTTGCAAATTCCACAAATATTTATTTTTAATCGGTAACATAATAAATTTTTTTTCTTCGTATTTTTTTAAATTTTTTTTGTACAATTTTTTTTCTATTTTCTTTAAATTAAAAAGAGCCAAGCTAAGGCCAAAACGCGTGACAATGGATTCTATACTTCTGTTTAGTGCAACGATTTTTGCAACAGTTAATACAGTTCTCGTCAGGATATTCTTTAATGTTCTCGGTGATGTTTAGAGATTCTTGGGGTTTCTTTAAATCAAAAGGAGGCCTTTTGCTGAATTTGTTCACAACCATTCTTCTTTCAAAATATTTATCTTTGTTCATAATATGGATAGAGAACATAATAGATATTATTTTTAATTATAACTAGATATAATTTTAAGAACCATTCACCCTAGCAAATCAATACCTGTTGTAAGTTAATTACATACTTGAAACAAAACATGATAACATTGACTTATATGAAAGTCGTATGGTCTGGCTTAGGACAAGAATATATTTTTCATTCAAGAGAATATTGTTACCTTTACAGGGTTGTTCACCACATACGACACGGAGTATTGTAGCTAAACGATAATATTTTTACAAATTTCAAGTTTTGGGTTCGATGAAGGACTATTAGAGGTACAATTTAAAAATAATTTTACAAGATATAGAGTTTCCCAAATAAGTAAAAATATCAAAGTTGTATTTTTTTTTAAATGGAACACCCTGTATATTATTACATTTTAGTTTCTACGATTAAAATAAAAGGTAAATTTGATTAAGGTTTATTATATACAACCTTACCGTTTTTGAAATATTTTTCAATTTTTGAAATTGCAGTAAAAATTTTAAGGCTTCATTTCTCAAAGGGTATCAAAGTTTTTAATACTAAGTATTTACTAAAGTTTATTTATTGATCAGTTGTTGTGTTGCAATAATAAAATAATACTACCTTATACAGAGTGTCTAAAAATTTATTTTAAATAATTTCTAGCTTTAAACGCCAATAACTTCTTTAATTTAAATGGAACGCCCTGTATATTTTAGAAGAATCAGATGCAGAATTTAATTGTCTATCAAATTGTATTATACCATTTTTACCTATTTCTTCAAGTTTTCGTAGAAAATGCATTTTCTTATAATTTAGACCTCATTTATCAATATGCCCATGGAATATTGACATTTTATTATTGAAACCCATGGAATATTGACATCATATATTGACATTCTAGTAATATTATCGTTTTGCTAAAAACGATAATGTTGTATGCAAAAAGAAAACTATTTAAATCTTTATAAAAGAGTATACCATTAATTAAATATAACACCATTATTTCCGCCCATATACTAATTAATTACATACTTAATTGTATTCGTTAATAAATTATTCTAAATAAATGTGGATTTGAGTCAGAAATCAATATAATAATAAGTTACCAAAATTAAAGTCTCTGTTGTTATAAATAAGCATTTATTAAAAAGTGAAATATAATTTTTAAGGTATTACTTTTTATCACACTGTCTAATACCCATACAAAATTCAGTTTTTTAGTATTTGGAGTAATTATTATTAATCAACACAGACAGTTAATGTAGTTTGAATTTTGAAATCATATTAATTGGTCCTCTTTAATAAATATTTAAACAGTTTTTTTTTATTTTTTAATGAAATAAACGAATTATATCCACAATATTAGTATCTGTACTATTTAAAAATTTGGTACATCTTTAAAAATAATCTAAAATATCAATATTCCATGGGTATATTGATAAATGAGTTCTAAATTACAAGAAAATGCATTTTCTACGGAAAGTTAAAGAAATAGGTAAAAAATGGTATAATATAATTTGATAGACATTATCCATTTAGATTAAATTAGACCATTTAAATTAAACAAGTTATTGCCGTTCGAAGCTAATAATTATTTAAAATAAATTTTTAGACACTCTGTAGAAGGTAGTATTATTTTTATTATTGTAACACAATAACTGATCAATAAATAAACTTCAGTAAATATTTACTACTAAAAACTTTGGTACCCTTGGAGAATTGAAGCCTTAACATTTTTACTGCAATTTCACAAAATTGAAGATATTTCAAAAACGGTAAGGTTTAAGTATAATAAATATTAATCAAATTTACCTTTATTTTAATCGTAGAAACTAAAAATTCAATAATATACAGGGTGTTCCATTTAAAAAAATACAACTTTGATATTTTTTACTTATTTGGGACACTCTGTATCTTGTAAAATTATTTTTAAATTGTACCTCTAATAGTCCTTCATCGAACCCAAGACTTACAATTTGTAAAAATCTCATCCTTTAGCTACAATAATCCGGGTCGTATGTGGTGAACAACCCTGTATATGAACATAAAGCGCTTAAATATATCAGACTATTTTAATATTTAAAAAAGTATTTTTTTAGTAATAACCTATAATCTATAACAAGTACTCACTTGAAAAAATAAACAGAAACTAACCCACTGGTAGTACTTGTACACCTTCTTCTCTTTATCATTGTGGGTCGTTCTAATTCCAGGACTTCCAGGCAGGTACATCCTCGCGTACGGTTCCGGGTTGTTCGTCGACACAGTGAACGTAGAATGGATCCAGCAAAACGTGTTAAAACATCCTCTGGAATCTCCTTCGTATGGATACAATCGATGGGGTTACCCTACGTATTGGCGCGTGGTCACAATTAGCGAGAACGCGATCAGTACCGATACCGTGATGGAGTAGTGCAGTCGAAAACTGGAGAATCGATGTGGATGGGGCTGACTTTCAAAAAGCGATTTCAGTCCTCTGAAGATATCTAACATTTTGACTTAAATGATCTTCAGGTGTTCGAGGGTATTCGATCGTTTCTTCGAAGAATCTTGACATAATGATGTTCAGACTCTCTTGACATAGTCAAACTTGTACGAGAAGTAAGGGAAATTTTCGTATTAAAAGGGCATCTTTGACGAATGGCGTAATCGATGGTAAACTTGACATGGTATGATGCTTATCACTGGACTTAGAATGATTGAGGTTTTCTAAAATTTTAAGTATTCTTTATTTCCAAAAATTCACCATTGGTATATACTGATTTGAAATTGATTACAGTTACTATAAAGCTAGCTATTGAAGCAAAGTATATCTAAAATAGGTTCATTGAAGAGTATACGAGTATATAGTATTATTTTAATTTATATAGATTTTATAGAGGTAATTAGTAAATAGACATAAAAAAAATCCCATTAAAGTTTTAATTTACTAATTTATTTTAATTTATTAAAATTATTTAAAGTTTTAATTTTGTTGTACTGATATTATTATCAGTACAATACATATATCAATTACTTCAAATTATTATTAATGCTAGTTATAAAATTAAGAGAGGTTTCGAGAGATCAAAGCGTTAAGGCGCAGTTGGGACATTGGTAGATAACTATTTGTCTGCAGCTCAGGGTAAGTGTTGTCAGAATCGAAGAGGGATTGGTAACTAAGCAAGTCATATACTTAAAATAATGTTACGGTGATAAGACTTAGTTAAATGAGCACGAGTTTACTTATTACACCTAGATAGCTAGTAGATAAGAGTATATAGCATATATAAGTATATTGGGTGGTGACAATTTCGATGCTAAACATTGGCAAATCAGAAACTACGAGAGATACGAATTCGGTTTAATGGGACAAAAGATGCGTAATTAGAAGTTTGACAAACACCTATGGAGAAAACCGGTGTTTTCTGATCTTGATTACTGTCGGATTTATGTAAAAAAATGAAAATAATACGTTTATTTTAAATGACAATATCTTCAGAACTATTGTATCTATTGCAACGTACGTTGGTAGTTTTATATTTTTGACCTCGGCCAATTAAATGCCGTTTTCGGAAAATTTCTAAGCCTTCTAGATTTCGCACAACAAAAAAAAATACTAAAATAGTTTTTTTTTTGACATAAATTCGAAACTATCAAGATGCCGGGGTTTTCTTCATAGGTGTTTGTCAAACTTCTAATTACGCAACTTTTGTCCCATTTAACCGAATTTGTATCTCTCTTATAGTTTCTGAGATGCCAGTGTTGAGCATCAAAATTGTCACCACCCTGTATACTGATTTGAAATTGATTACAGTTACTATAAAGCATAAATATTATTTTAATTTATATAGATTTTATGAAGATAAATAGTAAATAGACAAAAAATCCCACCTCAAGCATAGTAATTTTGTTGTACTGATAACATTGGCGTAACTACAGGGGTGCCCGGGGGTGCCGTCCCCCCTCGGGGCGTTTTTTAGTTTTGTTTAGTTAATATATTATTTTGTTATGTTCAAAAAATGTGTTCATTTTTATTTTTTTAAAAATCTGTAGATATTTAAGTAATCTACGGAAACACGGTTTGATAACCAAGTCTATGAATTTTATTTATAGAGAAATTCATGTAAACGTTTTATTCAAAAAATGTGTTTTCTTAAATTATTTTTCATTTTTAAAAACTCAAAAGCCCTAGGCCCCCCCCCCCTGGGCTCAACCCCAGGCCCCTCCAGGCCCACCCCAGGGTAAATTGTTAGTTACGCCAATGACTGATAATAAGGTGCATCTCCAGAAATTACCTCAATTATTAATGCTAATTATAAAATTAAGAAAGGTTAGGAAATCAAAGCGTTAAGGCGAAGTTTAAGGGACATTGATAGATCGCTATTTGTCTGCTGGTCAGAGTAAGTGTTGTCAGAATCAAATAGCGATTGGTAACTAAGCAAGACATAAATTTAAAATAGTGTTAAGGTGATAAGACGTAGTTATATGGGCACGCATTTAATTATTACATCTATATAACTAGTGGAAGAAACTCAATCATATTCAATCATACTTATGGAAAAAAACTCAATCATATTCAAACCTAGAATGCCACTCTATACAGAGTTTTTCTTCTTTATATCTTCTTTATATAAAGAAGAAAAAAATCGACCAATGTGTGCTCCCAGTCATGACCTATGTGTGCCAAACCTGACACTTAAAACCAACATCATAAGAAAACTGTAGGTCGCACAACGTTCAATAACGTTCAATGGAACGAAATATATGCTGGGAATAATCAAAAAGGACTGTAAAATAATATTCATCCTATATTTGGGATGGTCATTGAACTTAAAACCTAAAAATCAGTCTGGCATAAATTTTTTTATGGTAAAAAAAAATTAAAAAAAAAAAAAAAAAAAAAAAAAAAAAAAAAAAAAAAAATATTTTGAAAAATTATTTTTTTACAAACAAGTCATGTTATTCAAACCTCCAGTCTGTTTTTTGTGAGTCTGGGTTCACCAGTTAATAAACTATATTTTTGCTATTCTAACTTGCCTAAATGTTCTAAATCGCAGCCTGGCTATCTTTTTGTTTTGGAAAGTGTGCAATTTTGGTCTTAGTCTTCGTTTTTGGACAACTCTTGCATTATTTCAATAGATTTTTGCCATGGAACTTTTCTCATGAAATTTTTAATAAAGAGATTTCTAGTAATTCAATGCAAATAAAACTCTAAAGCAAGCAATTTTTAAAGACTATTTGTCCAAAGTCGAGAAAACACTATTTGTAATAAACTAAAATAATAAGAAGTTTTGAACCAAATAAGTACTTCATCATCATCAATAACTTTTCATCATATGCAAAAAATGCAAGACCGCAATAGTCTTGCATGCTTAGTCTTGCCTGTCTGGGTTTTGCAGAAGTCTTGCACTTGGTTTTAAGTCTTTAATCCTTGTGATCAAACGCTAAGTCTTGTTCCTTTGGGTCTTGGCCCAGCTGTGCAAGGCCAACACCAAGACCAGTCTCGCTCATTACTACGCCACACGCCCTTAAACTACACCTTAATGCTTGTGCAATAGAATTGTAAAATAAATATTCATTTTTTTTTATTTAGTTTTTTTATAGATATACTATTAAAATAATATTTAAAAGTATCAGACAGTAATCTAAGGAATATAATAGGGGCTTCAAATTGCACGCTTTAAATGAAACATCCCTTCATTGGAGAAAACCATTATCGGTGTCTGGAGCCTCAATCATCAAAAACCGCACATCAATATCTGTTACCTCGATTACGGGGTGTTTTTCAAAATGCATTTTTAACAAATCGCTGTAACTTTGCTATCGAAAATTTCGTATTTCTATAAAAACATTTCCAAAGCACTTGGCCCAGAATATGTTATTAAGATAATTTTTTAAAATTAATAATTTAAGAGTTATCAACAGAAAATTGATTTTTTATTTGTAATACCCTCTATCTTTTAATTAACTGAAAGTAATCTAAAATTACCTTTCCAAAAAAATATATACCTGATATTTTGTTATAACCCTTTGAAATATAGAATTTTTAAAGTTCGCCACTTTAATTAGTAGGCTTTGGAACCCTTATTGATGATATTCTAATGGAACTCGAAAAACATATTTCTCCAGCAAGACGACGCACCGCCTCTAATCGCTGAAGTTCTCAGCAAATTTTTGCATCCAATTTCAGAGTACTTGAATAGCCAACCAAGATTCCAGCCGTTGGCCGTCGAGTGCGCCTGACTTAGTTCCCATTGATCTAATCCTATCGATATATTTGCGGAAAAATAAAGGTTCCTTGTTCTTCCGCATAATCTAGACAAGAATTAGAATTACTTTAGTAGTTATGAGAGGGCATCTTCACTCCCACTGAGCACGAATTCGCGAGAAATGTTCAAAAACTGCCCCGTCTGTCAATCATCATATAACAGAAGACGGTCGATATGTCGAACACCTATAAAGCGTAAAAAATCTCGTCTTAGTTTATTTATTTTTCTTAAAAAAAAAAAAAAATTAAATGTGTTGATGTTGATTAAATATATTTTAAATAGTTATAACATTCTGCATCTCTCATAGCAAATATCTGTTTTAATTGATGCTCAGCTAGATTTTTTGCATTACAGCCAGCCGGTGCCGTTCAAAGCCCACTCATTTAAAACGGGCGAATTTTTATATACTCATATCTGAAGAGGAATCGAGCAAAATATCAAGTGTATGGTTTTTGGAAGGTAATTTTAAATTATTTTCAATAAATTAAAAAATATACAGGGTGTTCCCATATAAAAACCACTTTCTTGTTGATAATTCTTAAATTATTAATTTTAAAAAAATTATACTTAAACCATTAAATTCTACCTAAAAAGGTGCTTGGAAATGTTTATAAAAATACAAAATTTTCCATAACAAAAAGTTACAGCGATTGTTAAAAGTGCATATTTTTTGAAAACACCTCAAAATCTGGGAAACGAACAGATATCAGATATGCGAAGTTTTCTCACTATCATGTTTTTGACAAAAATAGAGCTCCAGACACCGATAATAGTTTTCGGTCTGTCTCCCATAGAAAGGGTGTTTCCATTTAAAAGTTTCGAATTTGACCCTCCACTTAAAAATAGCATAACTCATTAGTCCGGACAGTCGCTTGTTCGGGCCCTCCTCCAGTAAACCGGATAATGCTAGTTATTTATTTATATAATAATCCAGTAATCCGGATACTGTTATTTTTTTTATAGTAATAATAGTAGTTTTAAAATTAATAGCAAAAACGTTTGTACGTTGTTTATGAACTGTCTCTAGTAATGGTTCCAACGTTCTGAGCAAATACCTTTACCCTCGCTAAAATTTTAAAGATTATCTTCATTCAGGAAAAAATCGTCAAATTGAGCACCAGATTATGATTCCAACATCTGCAGTATTTGACATAAACAAATTGAACTATCAAAAGACCGATTAACGTTTATGCCGTGCAGCAACGCAGCGAGAAATTAGTTTTTTATGGGAAAACTAGTTTTTAGCTATAATTTTGATTAATAAACGTAATTTTTTTTTTTTTTTTTTTATTTTTATATATTTTAAGCAACAAAAACAAACAAAATAAGTGGCTCCAGTAAACCGGATGCCTCGATAATCCAGGCGTATGCTGGAACGATATTTGCTTGGGCTACTGAAGTTATATTGTATAAAGATTTCAGAATACGGTCTATTGAATTTACAAACATACTTTCGATATAAATCTTTTAAACATGTGTGCTACTAGCATCCAAGGACATTCTATTCTCAGATTGAACTCGTATAACATATCTTCCAGAATAAATAACTTTTACTTCAACCTTCTATTGCTGATGCACTATCGTTTTAATTTACCCAAGTTTAAGCCACAAATATTAAAAATTACATAAACGATTACAGCAATTTTAAAATAAATTTGAAGAAAAATCATTTAAAGCAGAAAATATAGAAATAAACAAGGGTCATAAGTAAGTATATTTTGACTATTTAAAGTTTGTTTGTATGTTATATAGCGATTTACCAACATAGTCATTTAACCCAGTGTTGTAGGTTAAGAAAATAATTTGCATTAAATATACTGCTTTTTTGACATATAGTTCACAAACGCAATGTCTAAGGATAATTTAGTACTTGGCTGAAATATAACGAATGTAGTGACGGGTCAATTATTTCCTATGCATATAAAAAGACGACTACTTTATCATCATTTTAGACTGTTTACAATCGACTTTACCATTTTTACTTCCTTCGTCGATAGTTTTATTTTTAATTCTCCCTACAAAAATGCATTGCTTGCTTTTAATTTTATTCTTGCAAATCAGTATTAGTTCTGGTTACTCATGGAGGGAAGACATTTGACTAGAGAAGAAATGATAAGGGCCGTGGGCCTTTTGGATGGTGGCATGACGCAAACTCAGGTTGCCGTCGAAATTGGCACTACTCATAGCGTAATTTCAAGACTTTATGCACTATATCGAGAAGAGGGAGATGTGAGGCAAAGGCACCGGGGTCGCGCTAGTATTACAACCCCTGTACAGGACCGTTTTTTACAACTTAATGCTAATGTTTTTACGCTTAATGAAGGCGCCCTACTGTGACTGCACCAGAACTGCAAATCATGCTCCAACAAGTACTTAATGCTGAAGTTTCGGCCGATAGTGTGCGTCGTCGCTTGCATGAAAAGAACCTACGTAGCTGCCGACCTTGAGAGTTCAAATGATAATCATGGTCATTTTGCTGGAGAATTTTTTGACTGGTCGATCATAAGTGGATCAGATACTGGCACCAGTTGTTGTTCCATATGCAGCAGCGATTGGTCCCAACTTTGTTTACATGCATGATAATGCCAGACCCCATACTTCCAGGATTGCAACGGAATTTTTGGAGAACAGCAATATTGATGTGTTACCATGGCCAGCACAGTTCCCCGACCTAAACCCCATCGATCACATGTGGGACATTCTTGGCAGAAGGCTTCTTCGTATGGAAAGACCAAGAGAAAACAGAAGAATTCTTTTTTTAACGCTTCGCGAGGCTTGGAATGAGATACCCCAACAGGACATCGACAACCTTATTCTGAGCATGCCCAGACGGTGCCGAGAAGTTGTCACGAGTCGAGGAGGTCATACCAATTATTGAACAGCAATACGTAACTGAACGAAGTACAATAT
>NW_022146661.1:19119-30996 GCF_002938485.1 Sitophilus oryzae
TAGACCGGCAGGCATTCAGAAGTTAATTTTCAAATCAAAGTGCTTTCGTATGTATCTGCACCCGAAAATTATGGACGCTGCAGGGCAGAGAACAATTCGCCGTGCTCTGTATATCTGAATAATTTTTTACGTTTTCTTTTCGTATTTAGTACAATAAAAGAAGAGATTAAAAAATTTCCGTAAACCTCAAATGTAAAGCCGTTTTAAATAAAATAGCTACAGAATTGCTTTACTTGATCAACTTTTATGATTTTTTTTTATTATTTTTAAGCAAAGGAATGATCTAAAAAAATACAAGTTACAAGCACAGACAAAACTTTATAAATGAAATCTTAAAATTTTACAAATTATTGCTGAAGTAGGTATGAAGTTCTGATTTTGAAATGTTAACGAACATTTTGTAATTTCCAGACTTAATTGTATAATCTTATTTTATACATCATAAATACTAACTTGAAAACTATTGTCAAATATTATTAAATACCACAGTTTCCGCAGAATGGCACCGTTAAATGAAACCTAACACATCGAAATTAATTAAATTGAATTGTTTAAGTGATATTTTCAAAAGTCAATAACTCGGAAACCGTTGGTTTGAGGTACAATGTGTGTATTTCGACTTTTAGTTAGAATTGAAGGAAGAACCGAAATATGGGAATAATATACAGAAACACAAAAAAAATAAACTTTGATGTGGCACAACTTTATTACCAACCCTGTATACTTAAATTTATTACCGGCTAATAGTATACAATTAAATATACAATTTTATTAAATAATTTTTTAATAAAACTTTACCTTCTATTTGGCTTCACCTATATGTGTTAGTATTAAGTATTATATTATTTGCTCCAAATGATTTGTGATATACTATTGCGTTTTTTTTAAACATTACCACTGCGAACGGTAGCTTTTCGTTGGTAGAGCAGTCGTGGATAAGGTATTACACTGAAAAGAAACTAACTAACAATAATAAATCAAAAATACAAATATTGGGCGCCAGGTATGTACAGAGAAAGAAAACACAGTTGTTTATTACATAAAACTAGTGACTATATTCATTCATGATGTATTCTGATGGTAAATACATTGTACAATTTTAATAATTATTATAGTGGTTATAATGTCAAGTAAAGCCATGTTAGACCGTTAGAAATATTCAATGAAAAGACTATAAAAAAAAATTCACAGTCCTTTACAAAGATGCAACCGGGGGGCATTGAAAATGATGAATAAAAACGTAAAAATATGATTAGTGTTAATATGAGTGTATTACATACATATGTTTAAATAACGAACTTAACAAAAAACAACAGATTTAAACATTCACTGAAAAAGTAGTAATGTTTGGTTATTATTCATCTGTTAAAATAGCGCAATAATAATATCTATAAAAGTAATAATACTATTACGACACGTAATGTAATGAAACATAAAAAATCTAAATCATATTTTAAATACTAAATCAACATGAATGTTCTTAACGATTTAACCACTAAACATAGTCTGTACGATATTATTTAAGATGTACGTTATTATGTTAAGACTGAAAATCGACTGAAAACTAGAACTTAAATCTACACTTAGCTGTTCTTTATGTAATCGTGCTTCAAACAGTAACAGCGTGAGGTGGGCTCGCATCTCTGTACTGTCTCTCGGCTATCCTGTTAGCCAATACAACAAAAGAGGCCAGAATGAGGACACCGTGAATCAATACAGCCGTAACTATTGACTAGGCTTAGAAATGGGAAAGAAGCAGCATGGGGCTCAAGCTACATCCACGCTGGGGCACTCTATATATAAGATAAACCATCCCTACATGTAACACTCGTCCACAGTACATCCTTACATAGGGCATCCAACCATAGGACCCTAAAAATACGAAACTCGTGTTTAAAACCTACCAAGGTGTAATAAACACAATAAACCTACCTCGAATTACTTCCGAGGGCTCAATAATAAACAAAGAAACTCTCCTTTCTTTCATGTAACATTCTGGAGGACAAAAGAAAAGGAACGCCAACGTGCCAGCAAAATACAAATACAAGTTAGGTTGGGACATCCAAAACTCTACCCTAAAAATATGCAGTAATAATATCGAATCTAAAAGGATAATATCTCATCTTTACTTGTTGCTTTGCAATAGCAGCTGATTCAGATTATACAGCAAGATTTAAATAATTACCATTTCTAAAAGTCGGGATGGTGTCTTGATGGTGGCTAAGAGAGCGAACTTTGAAGCGATGTTGGCAGCGCCTCCACAGAGCAGTCAAACGATAACAGGGTTGTGGACTAGAGAACGTAAAAATTACGCCAAGCGCGTCAAATAAATTATCCGGCCTAAACGATAGGGAATCCGGTGATGAAACGCCAGACATCATATATCATATACAAAGACATGTAACGAACTAAAAACGTTACAATACTTTTTTAAACTCTGATTTGAGTTTCTTTTTAATTCTTTGATCTTATCTGCATAAAATTTACCTATATGTTTTTAATATACACAACTACACTTATTACACGTCTCTGTATCCCATGAGCAAGCAACGGGGATGTCAATGATGTTAGTTGGGAACTAATGTGAACCAAAAGACCTAGTTCAAGAAACTATTCCTTTGGAGGAACTTGAACTAAGGAAATTGTTGCGAAATTGAACGAAAAAGAGAATTGAAAAAAAAAGAAAATATTGAGAAATACTGGATGCCAGGGCACTCAAATGACTTACCCTTTTTGCCCACACTCTTCGGATGCACGTAACGTTGTTGCGAAAAAATAGTACCAGAAAAATAGAAACAGTGTCGGATCTCTGCACTAGTGTTTGCGACTTGGTCTCTACACACCGGCCGAATTGCGAATGTCTTGCGGTAGTACGCGCACTTTTATCGCGCGCACTGGGCAATAGTTGGAAATCATCTGAGTTTGAATCTTGAAACGAAATTTAATTTAATTTAATGATTTATGCGATCATTCTCAACCAAACAATTAATAATCGAGTAATGTAAAGAAAAATAAACAAAAAATTAAACTACTTATTTTTGCACACAACTTATATTGTACAAATGATTAAATGTTGTAAACCCAAACCCAATTAAAGAAAACTAAAAAAAGAATAATGAGATGCGTGAACAGAAATAGAACCCCTCACAAAGAACTAGAATTCCTACCTAAAGCTTAGGCCCCGTTTGAGTTCTAAAACAGTAGCATTTTATAAAAAATAAGTAAATTTTGGTGTCATTACACAAAAATTTAGTTCAATGTTTTATATTTCTCTTTCAGCCTTTCTCCAGAAACAGACATTATAGATAAATCCGTTTAAACTACTGATGATTATGCTATTTTGTTGCTAGTTAAACGTAAATCCTAAGGTGAGTTCAAAATAGGGTGTTTTTGTCGTTTCTTGATAAATTAATGTTTTTTTACCTTTCGCTGGTTAGTATCAACCAACAATTTTGCCCAATTAAATTCAATACTTACCCACACAATAAATAGTACCTAATGTAATATAATATTTTTACTATCTTAATATTATTTCCTAAAAAATATTCTATTTCCATATCCTATACCAGAAAAGTTTGTTCATTGTTATAAGAAAATGAAAAACGCAACGGAAAAAATTTTGGTCAAGTTTGAAATGTTATATCTTTTTAGGGTTCCGTACCTAAAGCACAAATTACCTATAACAGATGCGAAAGAAAGCGACTGCATCGGAAACCGCTCTGTAAACCCGACACGTCTATTGAGTGGTGTAAATACACCAGTCGTTTAGTCCGGAAACCTATGCTGTGTCGTATTCGCTTGCTGGAATGACATAGTGTGGTTATATGTTTCTTTTTAAAAACGCGCGTGTAGGATTTTTGTTGAACTTTTGAACTTTTTATTTCTAAGACAAAATAGTTACCTTTCTATTGGTTCTATCGGACTTTTTTTTCGACTATATAAATCTTTATTTGTAAACTTAATACATCAAATATTTTCAATCTAATAAATCATTTAATGATGTAAATAAGAGGAAATTTCTCACATGGGTGGTCAAATTTTATAGTTTTCATTATATCAAACAGCCTCTGAGAAAAGATTTCAACTCAAAATGCCTTTAATTATGTTTGACTACATCATTAAAAAGGGTCTTCAAATACATCAATGTGATATTTGTCTAAAATTTGCAAAAGAATCCGAATCTCTGGATAACTCGAAATTATTTACCCATTTAAAAGCCTTTGATCATGAAAGTGGAAAAATTTGTTCATTTTTTTTTGACGGGCTGGAAAAATTATTTATATTAAATTTTGATGAGTTTTGCACTGAATAAAACATTCAGAGGCTGTTTGATATAATGAAAACTATAGAATTTGACCACCCATGTGAGAAATTTCCTCTTATTTACATCATTAAATTATTTATTAGATTGAAAATATTTTATGCATTAAAGTTAGTACAAAAAATAAAGATTTATACAGTCGAAAAAAGTCCGATAGAACCAATAGAAATGTAACTATTTTGTCACATTTTTAATTAAATTTTGTTAAATAAATTAATTTTTTATACTATAAATATCTTTTTTTTCCTAATCTCCGACGAGCTGATATAATATGACGAGCAATCTATTAAATTACTGTGAGATTATACAGAAAAGTCCACAGACTTCGAGACATAGGAAAATCAAGTCCATTTAGCGTGTGTCCAAATTTTGACAAGTTTTCAAAAATGACAGTTTTGTTTAGACTGACGCGACATTTAATTTCACCTGACTTCTCGGTGAATGATTTCTTGTTATGGGGGTACATAAAATCTAAAATTTACGGCCATGAAGAAGTTAAAAACTTGGAGCAGTTAAGGCAGAAAATATTTAATGTCTTTGACACTGTCACCTCTGATATGTCATCCAATGTGAGGAGGGGATTTTATGATCGTTTGGGTTATTGTTTAATGCAAGAGGGAAGCACTTTTGAACAATTTTTGTAACTTTTTAAATTTCATTATCCTGTTTTTTTACTGTTTACCCATTACCTACCTTGACAAACATGGGAAAACGAATGTCCTTTTCAGGACCACAAATATTTTGATTGAGAAAATTGGTAACTTTTTTTGGATTAAAAAACAAAAGTTGTTAATATAATACCAATTTAAAAGTGTTTTAGTAGTTTTAATACACACTATGATATAAAATTTATTATTATTATAATGTACATTATTAATACTATTGTTCATTCAAAATGACATTAAGGCCCAATTGCAACAATGATTTAAATTTTTCTTAAAGATAAATAGAGCTTAGAATGAGCTGTATTTATATTTACTTTAATATTCACCTTAAATGAGGGAATTTGACTGATACAATTTTTGAATTTGAATTGTTTTTAATGATACTAACAATTTTAGTTCAATTTTTAATAAAATTTATTTAATATTAATAGAAATCCAAGAGATTTGAAACCTCTTTAGCGATTTATAACATTCTCAAATGAATTACAGGTGCCCTTATTTTCTATGAAAATCACACAGCTTTTTTCATAGTGGCTGCAGTTGCTATAGCTATAAAAACCAATTTTTAAGGTGTGAAAATTGCGACACACGCTAAATGGACTTGATTTTTCGTATGTCTCGAAGTCTGTGGACCTTTTTGTATGCCTCGATAACATATTGGTGCAGATTATTTTTACCCAAACAAATAATAACCCAAACTATACATTGATGCGGATTGTCTATGAACTCTTTCTGAAGGTCACAGAAACCTGAACACGTAATTCGGTGTTCTTTCGCATCTGTTTTAGTTAATTTGTGCCTAAAGGGTAAAAACGGGAACCCTATTACTAAGACTTCGCTGTCTGTCACAAAGGTCTCTCTTATGAACCGTTATAGCTAGACAGTTGAAATTTTTTCAGATAATGTATCTATTTTGCCGCTATAAGAACAAATACGAAAAACAGAATTAAATAAATGTTTATAAATAAAAATGTACTTTCACTAAACATTATCTTTTAAGTAAGAATTTTACATAGAATATTTCAAGTCCTCGGTGGTCGCGTGGTTTAAAGCGTTAGGACTTTACGCTGCTATGACATTGGAGCCGTAGTATGATAGGTTCGAATCCTAGTCAAGGCGACTTTTTTTAATCATTTTTTTTTATTTTTACATTTTTTTGCATATTTAGTTTTCCTTTTTACATATTTATTATTGATTAATACAATTTTTAGTAATGTGTTTCTTCAAATCTTCATCTCAAAAAAAAGTTTATAATAATATAGTGTCTAATGGTGCGTTTAGACTTGAGCACGCACGAGCTGAGCGTGCGCGCACGGCATTCGTTCGCCCTCTCGGCTCCGGTCAAATTAAAAGCTTATTTTTCGACGAATGAAGTGATCCATTTGTGCGCGCACAGCAGAGTTGTGTTAGCGAAAATAAAGGACGACCAAGAAATAGTCGAGGCTGCAGTCATTGTTATGCACAGCTTAATTATTAAAAAGAAGAAAATTCGAAAACATCGTCGCTGGTGGCAAACCCAAATTTTTAGAAATCGATATAATTTACTGCAACAACTTAGTGTCTGAGGAGGGCTATGATCAGTTTAAAAACTTTACAAGAATGACCAGACCCGACTTTGAATATTTACAAAATTTAATAACACCAAAAATTACGAAGAAAAGATACAAATTTTAGAATAGCAATTTCATTAATATCGACATATTCAATATTAAATTTATTTACAAGGTTTGGCATGCGTTATATTTTTTTGATTTTTTAATAATACAAAGATTGTTTAACATCCCATAATATAACATCCACTCCATAATTTTAATAAAGAAAACGAAAAAAAATCACACACGCACGCACGAACGCAGACAAAACAAATTGCCGGTCCAAATTGAGCGTTCGCGCACACATAAAATCCCTTTGAGCACGGACGAAAAACCGACACCAGACGGCTCACGTTCGCGGCTGCTCGCGCACAGACAGATTCAGAGTGAGCGTGCGCGCACAGCCGTTTACACTTGAGCATTCGCGGAGGATCAGTGCGTGCGTGCTCAAGTCTAAACGCACCATAATGTTGTATAGATATTGAATGGTACGGAACCCTTCGTGCGCGAGTCCGACTCGCACTTAACCAATTTTTTTATTTTTATTCCGATTTCCTTGATTTTTTTCAACTGTGTATAAATATATTTACTTCAATTTGACTTATTATACAGGGTTAATCGAAGAGTTGTTTTTTACCCTATCCTATATTGTTCGGTCAGAACCATGTCTCCTGAATATTTTATTTTTTGTCCCATGTCAACACATGCCTTGGTTAATTTTTAAGAGCAAAACGAACTTGCCACAAACATTTTCCAATTTTTTCAATTATCGCTACTTTTTGATGTTATTCTTCATAATGACGAGGTGGCTATGGTGATGGTTTCTGTGTACGATTAAATATGGTCCTTAGTATCGAAAATTGTGCAAACGTCATTGATCTTGATTAAGATGGCCGAAATTATGAATATTCGCTTGGTCTTTTAAGAAGAATGGGAAAATATAACACAATATATTTGCAGCTTCATTAACAGTATGAACCGACGTCTACAGACAGTTATAGTAGCCGGACCAGCCAATAAAAAGTATTAGAGTATTTCTCACAAGCGAAGCGTGGGTGTTTGGGAAGGATCGAAAGAAAACAATTATGTTTTTGCGACGTTTCGCGACTTTATTGTCACTTCTTCAGGCACCAAAACATACATTAATTCAAATGCCTAAAAACATTCATGGCGATTTCAACCGCCAACACTAAGACACATACAGACGAACGAACAGAAACTTGAGGTATTTTTTGCCCGTTGCACACCGGTGCTAGGTTTATGTCGTACCAAAAACCCACGATTTTTTTCTGCGTACTAACTACTGGGACCTAACGATAATCATATTTTTTACAAGTTTTTTGTTTGTTTGTACACATAGTTATTACAGTTATTATTTTTTTTAATATCCTTAGTTTTGTTAGTGTTGCTAATATTTTTTAAAACCAAGCCTGTACCGTTCCATTTTAACGTTTTTTTTAATTTTTATATAGAGTTCTAATCAGTGTCGACGATATTCACCAAAGTCACCTCGTGATTTTAAAAAATATCATCATAGTAATGTTAGTTGGTTGAAAAAATTGGAAATTTTTGGTAGCAGGTTCATTTCGATCTTAAGAATTAATCAAGGCATGTGTTGACATGAGTCAAAAAACAAAATTCTCAGGAGACATAGTTCTGATCGAAAAATAATATTTTAGGAAAAGTTACTCGCGAAATTATTGGACAGGGTGTTTTAAAGTTACGGTAAAAAACAACACTTCAATTAATACTGTATTATAAGCCAAATGCTAAAGTTTATAAAAAACTGAGTTTATGAATTAAAGTTGATAGATTTATACAGGGTGGCGCATCTCATTCGCCTCGGTTGATTATACGAAAACGGAAAGATGTAGAAACAAATTTTTTTGTGGGTATATGTAGAGAGGCAATGTGCATAATTTTAAATTATTTTGAAATGTACCGGGTGTGCCAGAACTAAGATCCATACCAAAGTTATGTTTTTTCTTATGGAACAACCGGTATTTTATTTCATTTTTGGATTCTTGGACCTAAAATAAGGCATTTATTGTAAAGGTTTAATACGTTTAAATGCTTTGGTTTTTGAGATATTTAAAGATATTTAAATATGCATGATATAATAAAAAAGTTTGTCAACACCTTGTACATTACTTTTCAAAGTTAATACTTGTGCTGACTTTGAAGTCAGAGAAATAAACTTTACTAAAAATTTTATTGTTTCCTTAAATGTTTACAGGGGTACCAAAACCTGCTGATCTATTTGAAATATTTATTTTATATAAAAACTTCGGTATTTCAAATACAACACATGTATTTTTTAAAATAAGTCGAAGCAGATTTAAATGCCCTTTCAAACTACATTAGGGTTTCCTATATCTGTTTGGTTCAGATTTTGAATAAAAATCGATTTTTCAATAAAATGGCAATCTAAATGGCTGGTTTCGCCATGGCAATTTGCTAGTGACAGTTGGTAGCTATTCTCAAAATCGACATTAGTTTATGGACTTTATTGAAATTTATAACAGTTTACTTTTATTTAATTTACCTACAATAGTTTAATAAGCAAGTATTTATTATTTTATCAAGAAAAATAAAGTCGTAGTTTTTTTATTTATATTACGATAACTTGTAGATATATTGGATTTTCTATAAAAAAAATTAAGGCAAATTTATTTTCTTCACTTCCAACGACACGTTTCTGCTTAATAGGTTTTTTATATATGCCCTATCAGCTCTGCGAAATAGGAAAAGCTGTTTGTCAAAGAAACGCTTATTAAAAAAATCCTATTTGCATATCTTTGAACATAAAGCCTTCAGCAGCCAACAAGCAATTGTCCTCACAAAATAAAATGACTAATAACATATCCACTCCTTCCGCCAGCAGATACTGCTTCATTTTTCTTGATAAAATAATCAATACTTACTTATTAACCTTATTGTAGGTAAATTAAATATAAATAATCTGTTATAAATTCCATGATAAAGTCCATGAACTAATGTCGATTTAGTGTTAGAAAATTGTCATGACGACACCAGCTGTCTTGATTACGATTTTATTGAAAAATCGCTTTTTATTCAAAATCTGAGCCAAATAGGTATAGAAAACCCTAATATAGTTTGAAAGAGCATTTAAATCTGCTTCGACTTATTTAAAAAAATATACATAATGTTGTATTTGAAATAACGAAGTTTTTATGTAAAATATATATTTAAAATAAACCAGCAATTTTTGATACCCCTGTATACATTTAAGGAAGCATTCAAATATTTTTGTGAAGTCTATTTCTCTGGCTTTAAAGTCAGCACAAAAATTAATTCCGAAAAATAATGTTCATGGTGTTGACAAACTTTTTTATTATAGCATGCATATTTAAATATATTTAAATATCTCAAATACTAAAGCTTTTAAGCATATTAAACCCTTATAATAAATGCCTTATTTTATGCCCAAGAATCCAAAAATAAAATAAAATACCGGGTGTTCCAGAAGAAAAAAATATAACTTTGGTATGGATATTAGACATTTTAGACAGATTTTGACACACCCTGTACAATTCTAAATAATTTTAAAATATCATATTGCCTTCCCGCATATACCCATAAAGTATTTTGTTTCTACATCTTTCCGTTTTCGTATAATCAACCGAGGCGAATGAGGTGCGTCACCATGTATACAGTTTGATAAAAAAATCAAGAAAATAGGGATAAAATTAAAAAAAATATAACACTAAACTTGACGAAAAAAATATCCGTTGCGTTTTTTTGCATCTGAGTTGTATATTTAAATTATTTCCTAGACGACTATCTATACTAAAAAATATGAGACTTACACGCAAGTTACTAGAATAGAGACAGTAGGTAGATAAGCGAAGCACAGAAAGACCGCCAACGCGTTGGACAAATGATATCAAAAAGACATAATCTAACTGGTTACTGTGCTAGAACAAGTCGACTCGTATAAGGAAAGAGAACTCATGCCTACCAGTATAGATAGTATGGATAAAATATACCCGGGACGGAGCCGTAGCATTAAATGTTATTTATAATATGTGTTGCGGCAAATTATCAGATAAAGACTGTTTTATTTTTAAGTTGTGTTGCTCATTGTAGGAATAATACAGATCGAATCTGAGGGCATTAACTTTAAAAATTGTTCTATAGCACCACAGTTAGTATTAAATTTTATATAATTATTGTTTAATATTTAAAAATTCAAATATAATTAAATTATTAATATGCCATAATGATTTTAATTACAATATTGGATTATTTTAAAGCAAGTTTTCTTCATTGATTTTGTCCTTTACTCCTACGTGGAGCTTCAATAAACGCTCTCTAGCGGGTTCGGTTGTTGGCAATTGATTTGACATCTCGCCATGATCGGTTTACTGCTTCGATCTCCTTTTTAATTGTCCTTTTCCATGTATATCTTGGACGACCAGTTCTTCGCCTTAAAGTGTGATCAGTCCATATCCATTTCCTAAGTTTGATCTCGTTACACACCTGCCTCTGGTTGGTCAAGCTCCATAAACTCTCATTTCTAATAGTATTTGGCCAGAATATTCCTACAATTTTTCGCAGACAGCGGTTTATGAAAACATGGAGTTTGTTAATTAATGGCGATGTAATTTTCCAGGTCGTTGTACCATACAGCAATACTGACTTGACATTCGAATTGAAAATGTTAAGTTTAGTAAGTTGAGACGACTGTCTAGATCTCCAAATATTATTGAGCAATCCAAATATTATTCTGGCCTTGTTTATTCTATTTATGATATCTTGCTCTGTGCCTCCGTTGGTTGAGATTACTACCTAAGTAAGTAAAATTATTTACCTTCTCTATAGGTGTTGTTCCAATGATAAAGGGAGCGACGTTGTTCGAATACCTCTCTACTCTTTCGAGCTCGTCGCCTTCCGCGTACAGATGTTCATTGGGCTCCAGTTCTAGTGATAATCATGTATTTGGTCTTCTTAACATTGAGTGTCAGACCATATTCTCGACTGAGTGGTGAAAGAACACATCCCTGTCCCTGTCTAACTCCTTGTTTGATATCCACTGCTCTCGTCAGTTCAGATTGGACGCAAACAGATGCACTTTGATTGAGGTCCACTTTAACTATTATTTGTAGATCTCTTGTATCGAGATGTTTTCGTTCTAACGCTTCTATTAGTTGCTTGTGTCTTACTTTATCAAATGCTTTATTATAGTCAATAAAGCAGGCCTATATACATTTTGATTCACATCAAGGCATCGCTGCATTAAGACATTGTAGGCAAACAAAGCCTCCCTAGTACCGAA
>NW_022146662.1:0-2790 GCF_002938485.1 Sitophilus oryzae
GTAATTTGAAAGAATACTGTTCCTATTTCGAGCGGACGCTGACACTTACAGCGTATCCTGTTTGGTTTTTATTTTTCCTTTCCTTCTAACACGCTCGGCTTTTTTATTTGACCTAGAAGGACAACAAACCCGGCTAATTACTCTTGTGTTAGTCCGCACATTCTTTCACTCAGTTATAGACAAGGTGTCTCATATACTAAGGCACACTAAAGGGATCTCGAAAACCAGAGGAGGTACAAAGATGATTAAATTGGAGAAAAGTTCTGTCTTGCTAAAACCCACAATGACATGTTTCGAAATCTAAAACATTCCGATTATTTTCAAAGATATTTAGGAAAAAATCAATTTTTTTCGATTTTGTTATTACAATAGAATGACATATCATATGTCAACTTTTGCCGTTTTCGTTTAAAAAAAATTGTATTTTATATTTCAATCTAGAGTGCCATGGCTGTGTTAAAAACACTAATTTTTAACCAAGGAGCCTTGGAAAAATAGATTTGATCGTTTAATGTTTTTCGTGTCTTGTTCTGGCCGGTTAAAAGATGCCTAAGTCATATTTTTAATCATATCTCAATTTTTTCAAACGGTACAAGGGTGGTTCTTTAGCATATTTGGAAAAATCATTTGTTTCGAATAATTTGGTACAACAGACTTGGTATTTCGAGTCAAATTATTGTCGTTATGAACCGCATGTTACAATTTCAAATAAACCATATGCAAAAATGTCAAAAGTTGACATATTATGCTATATCATTCTATTTAGAGTGTTATTTTTTATTGAATAAAGTAAATATATACCGAAGGTGCCGTTTAAAAATCAAAAGTTGTAATTTCCGGTGAAACAGGAAGTGACCAAAAACAATTGAATACGTCAATCAATCCTCATTTATGTCATATACTAACATACCAAATTTCGTTTTTTTATCTGAAAAAAATAAAAAAGTTATAGGGGTGAGCCACTTTCGAGACGCACCCGGTATACTGGGAAAGATATGACAATAAAAAATTCATATTCCTATTATCACTTTTTCTGCTCTACAAGCTGATGTTATTAGATTTGACGGTTCATTTCCGAAATTTAATATTATTTCTATTGTCATTTCAATGACCACTTTGATTTTTTTTTTTTTCGATCAAACGGTACATTCTAATGAAGAATATCTAGATGTTCACGATATTATTTTTTCGTTACATCATATTTAAACAAAGTTACTATATTTTAAAATTGAAAGTTCATATTTCAGTTGGCTTATCTTTTTTTTGCAATCAAAATGACACCATCAACATTTGTAATTTTGTTTTTGTTATTGTAATTCTTCATTAATAAGGATTTAATTATAGTAAATATTTGTTTTTGCGATAAACGAATATTTTTGTTGTTTAAAAGGATTTTGAAACCATTTTTTGACTGTTTTTAATATAATTTGAAAATAAATTTATTTTCTTTTGTTTTAAACAAATGGCTGAATATACAGGGTAGTACATTTCAACCACAGAAACACGATTATGAGGTTTTAGTTAAAAAACATCATTTCCTGTCAGTATGGCAACAACGTAGTAGATTAAATTTACGATAAAAAAAATCCAGAAAAGATAGTGGTTATTAACCTTAAACAAAAATTATTTTTTTTGGAAATTTTCAAAGTAAAATAACTCGGTTATTTTGGATTTATTTAAAAAACGGTAAAGAGAAAAAATGTTTCTTTTATCGAGATCTACTAGTCCTGAAAATATTTGCATTTAATTAACTTATCCACCCTGTATAATCTAAATATATTCAGTTCAAAGTGAAATGAACGTAATATATAGGGTAAGTCTTAAATAAGTGCAAATATTTTCAGGGCTGGTACATCTCGATAAAATAAACATATTTCCTTTTTACCATTTTTCAGATAATTCCAAAATGACCTTATTAAAAATATTATTATTTAAAAAATTAAAAAAAAATTGATTTTTTTTGAAAAAATTTTGGGAGCCGCCGGATTTTTTCTGTATTTGCATCCCTTTTAGTGCTGTAACCATAGAGTTAAGCCGTAACTATATGGTAATCTCAGAGATTAAGAAATTATACCGTGGGAAAATTTGCGGTGAACAAGCAGTTCTAAAAAGTTTTCGAAAAATATACAGGGAATTTAATAATAATAATAATATACATAATGTATAATAAATGACAACAACTGTCATATTGATTAGTCTCCTACTTCACTGTTAGGTGGTATAAATAATATCATTTTGTTACAAATTTCATAGAAGCCTTTTGCAAATTCACATTTGCTTGATTCACTCAGGTGGTATAAATATCATTTTTGTTACAAATTTCATAGAAGCCTCTTGCAAATTCACATTTGCTTGATTCACTCATCTTAATTTATATCGCTTCGATTCTTTATGGAATATATTTGCCCCCAATGTGAAAAAATCAAATAAAACCATACAAGATATCTATTTTGTAGTTTCTTCATAATATGAATAAACATAATCTAGGATTATTACTAGTATTAATTCATACTCAACTATTACAGAATAATTTATCATCTGTGTCTCTCTGTAAGACATACGAAGTAAATTCTTTAGATTACTTATTGCTAATCATTAAAGTCAATTCGATTGTTTTGATCCTCCTTTGAAATCTGGCGAAATATCGTTTAATTTACAATTTAAAATTTACCGTTGGCGTAATCGGGCCTCTTAAATGTTTCCGTGAAATTGTTAAAGAATAATACTCGAGTCGTGACGTCAGCAGTTCATTGATTACGTTGTTGCCGGGTGTTTTTCAACTTTGTCCTT
>NW_022146662.1:24654-38550 GCF_002938485.1 Sitophilus oryzae
CCTAGTTATTGCTATAATGTATTCTATTGTAATGGTCTGTCTTAATTAACAATTTTCGTTCATTCTGCCTATTATAAAAGGTGAAAAAGTATTTCCTTAAGATAATGTCCGCTTAGGGTAAGCTGGCAACGCTGACAAAATTCATCATGGCATCCCGGATTCAACCAGTCTGATTGGTCGAGATTCTCGCACGTCTTGCCGCCATTACCCCCAACTTTATGCCCCTCTCTAGGAATACTATAAACAGTCACTACTATTGAAAAATCCAGTGACGGTGTTATTGTATTGTGTTTTATATTTTTTAACTTGATTTGTGTTAATTGTAATTAGTGGCCATGCTGTTTTAAACAAATATTACTATATTTGGCAAATGACTAAACAAAATGTGGGTACATTTAAAGTAAAATAATATTATAAACTTGACTGGAAAAATATTATAAAATTCCTGGATATATTTTTTATGAAAACACCGCACGCTCGTGGATATTTTATGAATGAAATCGGTCATGATTTTAGAAAAATGCGATCCCCTTGCCGTTGCCCCGTTGTTTCAGATCCGTTTGTCAGACTGTACCCGATGCGTATCACACCTACGCCACTGGTTGAAACTAAAACCTCTCTTACATTAAAAGTGTCTCTGTTAGGTAGACTCCTATAATAAAAATTTTTATAACGATACCTTCAACTGTTAAAAAATATTAACAAAAAAAAAACTTTTAATTTTTCTTTCAAAAAACTTTAACACCCTTGTATCTTGTGTAAGAGGCATTTCCGACCCATAGTGTGCTATATCAAAATTAATATTTCGACGTCCCCATCATTCCCCGAAAGCATGACCGACTTACAGGAATCACCCTGTATAGTTCATACCAATTAAACTTTTAGTCACGTGATTAAGCTTCTTTGACCGGTACCAGCGTTGCACACTTTTTACATATTTTTAATCAAAATATTTTACGAAGTAAAAATAAATTAATTATAAATATATAAACAGTTGTTTATATTCAATAAACCACTCCTTAACAGCATTAAGGGACATAAAGAGCCCATTGCTTAAACACCAGCATTTCTGTTGCAAAATATGTATCTATATAAGGTTGCGATGAGTTTTGGCATTGGCTATTAAGCTATCTTGTACAACCCTTCGACTAAAGAGGTTACAAAAAGAGAAATGTTGACTGCAAGATCTGCTAGTTAGAGTTAGGATTTTGACCGTCAAAACCTTTTGTGGTCAATTGTCCAGTCAATTGACTGGTCAATTGACAAAGCACCAGTCAATTCTTTGTGATTTAAAAAAAAATAAAGTAGGAAAATGTCATTAACGTATATTGTGATTAAAAACATGTAAATAAAAACTAAAGAAATACAACAAAACGAAACATTGCACATTAAATGATAATTAAAATTTAACAGTTTTATATAAAATTTAATATTAATTTAAATGTACGATTTGTTTGCATTACATTAAATGATACAAAAAGTTAACAGTATCCGATCCAAGACTAATAATTTTAAAACAAATATAAAGCATGCTAGGTATGCGAAAAAAATGCATAATAGCATAAAAAATACTAATGATGTGGTACACAGGCTCAATCTAGACAACAGAATCTCATCTTCATCACAATCATCATTGAACTCATTGAGTCAACATTGAAACAGCAACTAACAATTATTTCGCGTCGCGAGTGCTTTAGGCAAGTCAGTACCTGTTATTTGGTTTACGCCAATTAAAAGATTTTGACCTGACCTGGTAGAATCTTTCCCGGTCAAATCTGTCCAAATCTCGGTCCAGATGAATGCGGTCAATTGACGCCAAGCACAAACTCTAGCTGCTAGTAAAATTTTTAAGCTTAAATATCACAACCAAATCGATTTAACAAAACTCCTAACAAAACTGAAGTGTCAAAACGAAATGACAATGTCAGGAAATAAATAATAAATGTGGCTAATGTGCATTTTTTTACATACACGCTGCAACTGAATTCCCAGCGGGAATTTTAAATTCCAGTTAGTCAGGCCGGCGCCGAATATCTCGATGGTTGGCAACAATGATTAAAAATCCGCCGCTCGATACGTAACTAGAAAAGTTCAATTGGTATGCCTTGTATGTGTATTGCTGACTTCCTATTTTTGATTATTGTAATTAAAATTAAGATAACTAAGTAACTAATTTTTATGTCAAATAACAGTGAAAGCAAAAAAAGATAACGATTATTTCCCGATAATGCGGGCGTTGAAATTCATTTACCAAACAAGCAAATAAGCTAAATACAAACCAGGTGACAATAAAAAATGGAAAGATCTAGAGCGACCTCGTTAATATAAGCAGATCGTCTGTCTGCAGCTGTTTTCGTAAGTGAGATTGATTTAAATTTCAAATGGATTCGTTCGTCCTGATCTATGGAGAGTAAAATCTTCGACAACAATGTTAAAGAGTAGATTTAACATAAATAAGGTCAAGTTTGTTTTGCTGATTTTTTTGTCCTTTGCGACACTCTTTGACCGTCTGTCTGACTAATTTACTTGATGGGGAAACAATGGTTTGACAGATTTTGGTTCTTTGCTCGATTGATTTGGTATTACGTATTAATGGTTGGTATTCAGATAGGGCATAAATATGTGATTTGTTCAACATATTACTAACTAAAAATTAATTTATTCATAATCATGTATACAGTATGTCCGCTGATTGGCTTTACAAGGGAAAAACTTTTTATTTATCGACATTTTGAGAAAAATGCATTCTTCATAAACTTTTTGCTTGTTCTAAAATCGTTAATCCCGTTTATACTTTTTGAAATTTCCATACCGTTTTAGAGAAAATTTAAAAAATATGAAAATATAGTTGAATTTTTAAGAAATCATAAAAATCAAAACGCGTTTCTATGGTAATACAAATTCGCTTTCGTTTTTTGGTAGATTGTTGTTAATATAATTTTAATTAAAATAATATTTTTTGTCGTTTTAAGATGTTTAAAAAGTACAAAATTTATTTAGTGCAATGCTACGATAAGGGCGATGATAATTATCGGAAAATATGATACTTTAACAACAGCAAAGAATATGACGTTAATTAAATTTAATAAAATCCAAATAAAATCTTTTGATGATATCCATCTATCAAAGTATGAAATCGAAATGATATAACATAGAAACGGGTTTTGATTTTTAGGACTTCAACCATATTTTCATGTTTTTGTTAATTTTCTCTAAAACTATATGGAAATTTGGAAAATTATATAAACGGGAATAATCATTTTAGAACAAGCAAAAAATTTTATGAAAAATTATTTTTTCTCAAAATACCAATAATAAAACAGTTTTTCCTCTTGTAAAGACAATTCGGAGACATTGTATAATTCATATCTAATTTTATAATTTATAAAGTCATATAATATATACCGTATGTTCAAAAAAATGGCGTCATATTGGCTTTTGAAATGACAAACCGTTTATAATCTTGGATATTGTTTTGTGTTTTGTTTCCAAGAGCTACCTGCAATTTTTATTATTACAGAATACGGTTCCTGAAAAATAACTGTCACATCACTTATCAGTTAGTTAATACAATATAATCGAAAAAAGGCGTCATCGATGGCTAGTGATGTTAATATTTCAGAAATTTTTGATTGTTGCAGGAAATTTCTGAAACTTTCGGAAATTTATGAAATATTAGGAAATTTAAAATTTTACATATTTTTTGTCAATACAATAAAGAAATAAATTAGATAGACATTTGATACCAACATGTAAGTGGAAAAAAAACAATAAACATAATATTAGTTATATTTTTAATAAACAATACATAACCCATAAAAGTCATAAACATAACCCATAACAAAAATCATTTGGTAACATTTGTATTTTGTGCATAAACCACGAACTATGACTATGAATTAAAAAAAAAGCACGAAATATAAATTTAAAAAACGTAAAACACAAATAACTGAATTTATTCTATTGCGGGAATAACTTGAGCGCCGAGCTGGTCCCATCTTCATAGGAAAGATATTATAGTAGAGTAGTAGTACTGTCTTCGTCAGTTTCTATTTCCAAATCAGATATATTTGATGTATCATCTGGTTCTGATTCTGAAGGATGGACCTCTACCTCCACGAGTTCTAGTGGTTCTGTAGGAATTTTTTGTAGTAATAATTTATTGTTATGAGCTACGAACATTATTTTACCGGCTCTTTGTGCAGTTAAGCGATTCCTTTTTTTAGTATGGATAAAACTGTAAGTACTGAAATTTCTCTCTGTGGCTGCAGATGACGTTGGTAAAGACAGCAGAGCAACAGCTAAATATTTCAACTGAGTATTTTTACACATTGCTTGCCACCAACTTAGACAGTCTACATTTTTAACTGACATCCAAACGTAGTCGAGAGCCCATAAACCCGATTTGGCGCCATAATCTGTTACATCTGTAAAAATGGCTTATTATTGACAAACTGAGGATGATTGTTGGTGATATTGTTGATAAATTCCATAGCGGCTGTGTTCTTCATTGTTAAGGTGCTCTCCCAGGAAACAGGGGTCCAAGAGATTCGCGGCAAAATGCATTAGTTCAAGAGTCATAGGTTTTATATTTTGTAAGGCGGAGAAGCATTCTTTTTCTTCTGACTTAAGAATCGGCATACTTGATACACTTTCGTTAAATTTTTGCTCAATGTCTTGAATTTTGAAAAGGAATTTCTTGCAAAATTCTGATTTTTGCGAATATTCGCGATTTTGGGACCGAATATTCCGGAAATTTCTGAAATTTCCTGCAAGATTCGAATGGAAATATTCGCTACCAACATCACTAGCGATGGCTATAAATGAAGATCGCTGTCATTTTATATATAAAATTATATTGAGAATGCCATCGATTGTCATTTTGTCTGGAAACTTTTTTTACTACATATGAAAAAAAAACTTGATGTTTCCAACGTCTCAACATTTACAATGATTATTTTTATTTCTTTTTTTATTTGTAGAAAATATTTGAACGTATATGGTTCTATATGTATATTTACGATTCTCTATAGCGATCAGTTCATTAATTAGAGCATTGAGGCCATTGACACTTCTTTCCTATATCTTATATTGTACTATGTACATAACGGTGCATATCAAAGATCTTATAATCCCCGCATATTATTTCTTATCACCGATTTATAATTAGTACATATATAAGGTAAAAGTTATCATTTTATCATTAATTTCGAATATATAAATATTGCCTATGATTTACACAGACGGTTTCAGATATTTTCGATCATTTCATGATCATTCAATATAATTATCTTAACATTCAGCTCTTTTTTTATAGAAATCACATTATATAAAATACTCTTTGATGCTAAATTTCAAGAAATGATCTATCGGTGGACTAACAAAGACTTCTCTCTTTATAAAAAGAAGAAAATTCGAAATTAAACTTAACAATTCTTTTTGTTAATTTTTTGATATAAAAAAATTCAATTACAGGTCTGGTCATCCTAAATTATTGGTCTGGATTTTAACGTGTAAGATAATGATGGAGATATCTTAATGGGCACCTTGAGCATCTTAAAAAGAGAAAAAAACGTTCTGATATATTTTCTCCCATGCGATATTGCCGGATTTTGTAGCAAAAAATTACAATTGGTCATGTAGGCACATTGAATAGTATTGTAGCTAGGGTTGGAACATTAGTGTAATGTATTAATAATTAATTACTCATTTTACTACAGTTGAAATACCTCAAATGGTATTCCAAATTCTAAAGGTATGTCTGTTTAATTCAATTTGATTTTCACCCCGCTTATCCTTAACCATGCATAGTAGCTAGGAACCGGCAACACTATACATATTTCTTTCTTTCTCTGCCTATCATCTGGTTATAAGTCATATATACCTTTATCTTTGTCTTACGCATTAATCTCAATTTCCACATACCACAGATTTAGAATGACCAGGCCAATACATAGTCTGTCCAGTGAGAGAATATTTGAAATGACTTTTTATGACAATGTCATAAAAATGACTTTTTATGACAAATTACTTTTTTTGACAAGTAGTAAATGATGCAAAAAATGCCAGAATAAAAACATAATTAGTGTATTTTGAATGAATTTTATAAACTTTATTTAAGCCTCTTTACCACACTCTTCATTTTAAGTCCTGATACAATGTCTTTACAAATTTGCATACTGTGCATAAAACCCATTAAAAAAATGAAGAAATACCATGAAACAAACTCTGGAAAAGTCCAACAAATTTGAAAAAATATATCACAAATGGCGTCTTATGACTTCTCCTTGGTCTTATTCAAATTATCCATGCCACAACTGTGGTATACTTTCGCTGGACAGACTAAGTGTACTTATAAAAAAATATCATAACGATACTGTTTTAAATTATCTAAACTCAAACAGAATTCGCATTGTTTCAAAATATTTCTAGTCTTAATATGAGAGGAAAAACCTCGAAGTATATTGACACTGTCAAATTTATTCGTTTTTGGATTTCAGCATATCAGAAATAGTGCAGAAAATGCCGAAGATCTAAAACGGGTAAGTTTAAGACATCCAAATAAATATACTCAGTGATTTTAGTATGAAATAGGTATTTATAACCGTTATTTTACTATTCTCGTGACATCTTACCATGGCTTGACAGAATGATCAATCCAGGATCAATCTATGCAATAAAATTCAAACAGACTTTGTGCTGCCATCTATTGCGAAACTACTCAACTAAATTCACATAAATAAGCTCGACATAAATTTCTACCGTTGTTGATTGAAGAAATAAGAAGATGCCCAACCTTATGGGCGATTTCGTGGCATAAAACATGTCCGAGATGTAGCTGGCGTTACCGTTACCTGTCCGAAATTTAGTTTATGTTTGCGCCGTTGCGTGCTAATAGTCGTTTACAGCGCTGCGGATAAAGAATACTGTACCGTAGTTCTGCGTTCAGTCGACAGAGTGGGTGGTTGGAGACAGTGTTCCCTGAACTACGGATTAAAGCCGGAGTCTCATGCATCCGAAATCCGATGACACGACGATCCGACGGTGCTCCTATTGGTCGAAATATTTTGACACCGATTTTTATCCGATAATTTTAACTAATCGTCCGACGTCGTATAAAGTTAAATTTTGTTTAACTTTTGTACGATATCGTGTGTTTTTTAACCTCACTTTTTTTGAAAATATTTGTTTTTAAAAACAAGTTTGGTGGGAAGTGGGCAATTTCGGGATATTTGGCGAGGAAGTTATTTTTATAAGTGTTTCTCCAATAAAACATTATATGAATCTCTATTCAGTGCAGCAGAAAAATGCCAAAACTGCCAAATTTCGGAACGAACTTTCGTATGTATGTGACAGGCTTTTTTTATTTCACAGGATAACTTCAAATTTCGGATGTCGTACCATCGGATTTCGGATGCATGAGACTCCGGCTAAATCCCTTTTATTTACGTATTTTGGGTACAGTACGTTAATAATACGGATTTTCTCTCATTACACAATTTAATATAATATTATATGATTGAAAAAAGAACAGCGTCAGAGTTGGAAATGAAGATCGCTGTTATTTCATAATGTAAAATATTATGGTAAATGTCAATAGTCATTTCCGAGCCAACTAAACGACTTTTTTCGGTCATATGAAATATTCAGTACCTGTAAAATCATTTTTATTTTTGTTGTTTTATTTCAATATATATATATATACGCGGTTTTTTCTTCCAAAGATATTTTCGTCAAACGTATTACAGATATTACACAGGTTTATATGGCAACATTTTCGCTTTCAGTTCCACACCGTCTTTAAAAAAAACAACGCTTTATTGTACAAAAAGCCTAAACAGCTTCATCGACAAAGCATTCACAAAACAAAAAAGCACAAAAACAAATATACAAATAATATAAAAAACATACAATACAAATCAATTCAAAAAAATTTACGTCATAAAATTACAAATAAAACATATACATTGCAGAACACAGGTGTATCTAGAAAATTTTACAAAAGGATACAGTTTTCCTTTGGATAAAATCATGTTATATAAAATCATGTTCCATGGATAAAATCATGTTATATATCATAAAATCAAGAGTTATAAAATATTAAATACTAGACCTTTAACCAGTGTGTGAGATGATGAAAATTTTAAAATTCAAAATTGTTCATGATTAAACATCAACAAAAAAGTCGTTTACCGCATATAGGGCTCTCTCCAGTAAGTATGATTTCAGAGCTTTGCGAAATGCGGGAAAGAATGAAAGTGACTTGATATTCGAAGTCAAAATGATTGTACATTTTCAGCATTGTACAGTATTGCGCCCTTAACTAGTTCTGAGCTCGAGGGTTGGCAGATAAATATCGTGCTCCGCATTCCTAAGTGGATAGTTGTGAGAAGGCCTTTCCATAGAGAATATGTGCTTGCGGATTAAGCAAACGGATTCAAAAATGAATAAGGAAGGAAGAGTCAGTATTTTGAAATTTTTAATCGATATGTCTTCGATAGCCGAATTAGAGAAAACGAGTGTTTTATGCGTTGGCCGCAGAACGAGTAGAGGCTCCACCGTACAGCACTTGAGACGTAAGGCGAAATCAAATCAGCCCTGTCACGAATTCGCCCATTACGTTGCGTATCTTCCCAATTCTTTCAATCAACAATGATACCACTTATTACCTATACTGTTTACCTAATTGAAGGGCTTAGAATAAAAGAGATCCAAGTGACTTTTTTAATAGATTTAAGTGCAGGCTTAGATACTTTAGGTGTCAATTTATTTGATATAAAAAGGAATTAAGTAAATTCCATAGTGACTCTAACTTAATTGCAAGTTAAACTTAAAGTTTAACCATAGATAAATGAAACAAGTTTAGATTGGAAAGTGCCCATAAGGACAATGTAAACACTATTTGGCGCTATTCTTGCAACGGTCGCGACCCAAAACTTTTGAAAATTTCGGAGCGGTTCGGCTTTTTCCGGAATTATATCGCCAAATATTGTTTATTCAAATTTATTATTATTTTCGTTAAATTTTATAAATAAAATACAGTGTGTTGCATACAAGAAACTTTATTTTATATAAGGACGCATGTATGAAATACCTATGAAACATTGGAAATCGATGTTATGCCACGATCCACGATGGTTTTTGCAGTTCACAGTTCACAGCACAGCTTTTTAAGTTTTTAATGCCACTTTTTCACAATTATCACCGGTTGGAGTAAATAAAACTTGAATTAAACTCACAAGATAGCAATAATTACTTTGAAAATGGACGCTATATAAACACTTTTCGGAATTTCTTGAACGAGAGCGGTTTAGATTTTGAAAGACTATTATGATTTTTGAAGAGTCTGACTTTGACAAGAGAAAATTATTTCTGTTTTTGTTTGCTGTTGTTCTTAGCGACCGCTATAGCAGCGCCAGATCGCGTATAACAGTCGCGACCCAAAATAATTTCGCGACCCAAAATTTTTCCGGGCTTTCCAATCTAAACTTGTTGCATTTATCTATGAGTTTAACTTACGTTATGTCACATAAATGTCTGACTGTCATGACTTTTTTTATTTTGATATTTTTTTTGTTGTAATAAAATAATTCAAACTAATTTACTGATAACATTGACTTTGTCATTTCAATAGTCACTATAACGCTTTTTTTTTTTTAATTGTACGGATTTTTAATGCGGGGTGTGTACGACGAGTACAGTCAATACGCTTAGTACAACAAGATGTACTGAGCAAAGAAACTATAGCGATTCACTCCTAGACATACATGTAAATACCGACTCAAGTGCCAAGACCGTCTCTTGCCGATGCGGTATATCAAATTTGTATCAGATTTTCTATGATACACCAGCTAATTCTAGTTTAAGCATCCATATTTCACCAGTGTAATCTTGAAAAATAATTGTAGACCATCTCTTATTTTTAATTAATCATTTATACTCGAAATTCCATTACTCCGTCTCGCTAATCTTATCAATTTGCGTTATCGTTATGGGTACGTTTACATTAGATTTACTTTTCGAAGTTGATTTTTACATAAGAATCCGATCAAAATTAAATATAATCGTCTGCAGCAGTGAAAGTAGTGTTTATTAATGTGTACTAAGTGTTTTTATTTGGAAATTAACCAATGCATAGGGATTATTAAGTTAATTTTGTAGTTTTTAATACAATTTAATATCTAGGTTATCCTACAAAGTAAAGTTTACAGACATGTGCTTGTTATCAGTTACACGTCAACTATCCTGTTAGTTAATGTTTATAATAAATATTCCGTTTGTGAAAATGTATAATTACGTATACATGTTATTTATAAATTATATTTTATTGTACTGACTTTATATAGAACAGAATAAATTAATTATTTGATTATTTTACAAAAAAAAACATTGTTTTAATTTATAATTTAGGTCTGTTTTTTTACTACTATAACACAAAATTAAATAAAACACGTATACATCACAATTTCTTCGACTCTCGAAATGGAAATAATATAAGTAATTATTAGAAATCTTAAATTTAATGCTTTTGCTCCATATTTCATTTGATATCAAAAGATATTTTTTCAATAATAATTACTTGTGTCTCTTCATAATACCTCTTCATATATAAATAAGTAGCTGCTTTTCTAACATGCATGTTAATAGAAAAAGGTTATCTCATTAACATTATTTCTAATTTATTAAAATCCTTGAGCGATAATAATTATAAATAAATATGTGATTATTTACTTGATTTTTTGGAGTCCTGGCGGTTATGTTTACCGTAACAAACATTAGTATGAATGATGATCATCGGTGAATTTATTTTTCATCTGAACCAGTGTTTAAAGACTGTTCAGCCATCGTTCACCTTTACATCATCATTATTTGTCATGAGTTTTAGGGTGTGTCTGAATCAGTTCATATTGTTTAGAAAGAATTTTAAGCACGCCTATATTATTGATTAGGCGAGTTCCGTTTTCGGCATTTATTCATTTTTTCTTGAGCTCTTCATCAGTTACAATCTCTTTAATTCCAATCCTTTGGACTGTTGAAATTCCTATTTCTAAACATCAGCTTAACTCGCTATATTATTTAAAAACGCTACCAATTTGTATTTTACATAGAATATTACACCTTTGCATTGTACCCACTACAACAGTGGTGGCCAAAAGTATGGAAACTTTTTTAATTTGTCATTTATGCTGAGAAATTAAAATATGAAATAAAAAGACTTATATAATCGTGACCTACAAATAATTTCCTACAAAACCTAATACATATCAAAAAATATATAAAAAATTATGAATATTTTCTTGGTCAAAAGTATGGAAACTTAAGAAGAATGTTTATTAAAATTCAAGATAATGTAAAAATTACTAATATTTAGTGGAATATCCCTTTTTTTATATATCCCTTTTGAATTAATTACTTCTCTACATCTTCGTGGCATCGAATCGATCAATCTCGTACAATCTTTACTGGAAATGCCCGCCCATTCAGTTGTTAGCACTTCCCATAATTCATTTTTATTTGAAATAGAATGGCTTCGAATTTTGCTATCCAAATGATCCCATAAATTTTCTATGGGGTTAAGATCCGGAGACTGTGAGGGCCAATCCATTAGTGGAACATTATGTTCATTTAACCAATTTTGAACAAACCGAGATTTGTGCTTGGGATCATTGTCTTGCTCGAACAACCATCTGAGTGGCATTTCTTCATCAGCATGAGGCAGTATATTATTCTCCAATATGTCTTTGTACAAAAAAACGGTCCATTATCCCATCAATTTTAACAAGAGAACCAACACCTGAGCGAGAAAAACACCCCCATACCATTATACTCCCACCCCCATGTTTTACTGTGGGCATCTGGCTGTACCGTGTACCTTTTGGTCTTCGAACATAACGTCTCCCGTCACTACCAAACAGTTGAAACTTGCTTTCGTCGCTAAACAGTACAGTATTCCATTTCTAATAAGACCAGGTGAGATGATCTTGAGCAAATTTAAAGCGGGCCATCCTATTATTCTTTGATATTAGTGGTTTCTTCACCGCAACTCTTCCAAAAAGTCCCATGTCATCCAACCTTCTTCTCACCGTGCGTGCAGATACCGATATCCCCTTTCACCCATTTCTCGAGAAATGTCTGTGGATGTTTTTCTTGGATCTCCCATTGATATTCTCTTCATTACTTTCATTGTCCTGTTGCACAACTTTCTTGGTCTTCCTGACTTAAAAGCTGTTGAAACGTTCCCTGTTTTATTAAATTTACGAATTATTTTCGAAACGGTGCTTCTTAAAATGTTTAAATTTTTACTTATTTGAATTTGTTTATAACCGCTCTTGTATAATTCAACTATTTTATTTTTTAAATCCGTAGAGAAATATTTAGACTTGGGCATGATGTTTATATTTATCTGAAGTAAGTCGTACCGTTTATCAGCTTAAACTAAATAATTTTAATGTATTTATTTATGGTTTCCATACTTTTAGCCACAAGAAATCTATTGTTCTCCTACAAAAACTGCTAAACATATTTTTTTCGCTGTGTAATTTTTGGAATACTTTTATTTGCTGATAAGCTGTTCGTTTATATTCCTGAGAGTTTAAGCATAGCAATATTTTCTGTGATATTTTAAAAAGTAAAAAGTTTCCATACTTTTGGCCACCACTGAATGCAGCGTCCACGGGCAAGAGTGTTCTACCACCGTCTCTTTCTCGAGAAAAAATATTTTAAAGCTCATAGCAATAACCTCTTGTTCATTTGGTTAAACCTTTGCAAGGCATTTTTGCAATAAAAAAAGAATTGAATTTTGTTTTACAGCAATCAAATTTTAATTTTTTGACTGATCGATGTCTGTCAGTAACATTATAACCCCAAATCAAATGACAATGTTGACATTGATCGATGTCTGTCAGTAAAATTATAACCCAAAATCAAATGACAATGACGATTACTAAAAAGAATATGCAGTAATTTACGAAATACCGTAATAGGTTTGTTCCAACCCCAAGTTTTAGAACGGTTCTGGAACCGTTCTGAAATCATTAGGACTAGTCTTGTCTTATCCGCATGCGTTAACTCGACACTGTTTTTGAACGATTCTAGATTAACAATCGGTTGGAACAGTTTCGGAACCGTTTTTAATCTGTCTTGTCAAAACACCGGTTAAAATAACATCACTTTTTGTTTGATGTAAGATGTAAACAAAACAACCCTTAATAATATTCTTCACAGATATTCTTATTAATTGTATAGAACAGTGGAAACTGTAAAAAGTGGTATATTACTACCTAAATTAATAAATAATAAACACAAACCATAATTTTGGTAAGTTTCACTTGGTTTACTATTCGTTTTTTTTGTTGAAAAGTGTGAACTGTAAAATGTTAAACTCTAGCTAAATTAAATATACAATTTATAAGTATAGAAAGAATTCTAAACACTAAAACCCATTAAACTCCAAACAAATCCACAAAACAAAACAAGCAAACGCCTCGGCCCAAATGCCAATCAGCTATCAGTTGATAAAATTTACTAACTGCGCATGTCAGTACAAACAGTTCTCACTTACTGGCAAGTATCGAAATTACGGTTCCGAAACCGTTCTAATAACGATCAGACAATTGGTTGGAACGCAAAGAGAATCCGTTCCGAGAACGATCCCCATCAAGGTTGGAACGCTTTTAGCCCTATGCGCATGAACGGAACCGTTCCTGAACGGTTCTCAGCGGGGTTGGAACAAACCTAATGATGTCATCAATCTCTTTCATCTGGTTGGCAAGTGATTGATAGAGTTCGACAAAATATATTATGACGTGACGTTGAACGATGGTTGAACATTCTATATCACTTCCCGACAGCATTTTTGGCTTTATAAAAGGTTCGTTCCAACCATGAATCATAAAC
>NW_022146663.1:0-28183 GCF_002938485.1 Sitophilus oryzae
AAAAATATAGATCAATAAATTTTATTATACAGGGGCCGTCAGTATTTACATAATATACAGATCGTGCAATACTTAATCTCTTTCTTTGTTGATTTTTATTTTATCCCAAAAATAAACAACCTTAAAAAAATAAATGTTTTGCCAAAAAAAAAAAGAATTTTAACATATTAATTATATCATTCTTTCTTCTAAAATTCCAACAATCTTGTGGTCGAATGACCTTAAATGATTGAGATCAATCGAATTTTGACAGTTTTGTTGACATTTGATATCTATATTTTTTTACATTTGAGGCGTCAAGTTGCAAAATCCGCCTTATCAAAAAAAAATGGCCTAATGACATATATTAATAGTGGACCCTACAATCTACATAAACATAGTCCCAAACTGCAGCGAAAGTCGACTATTCATATATAAAATTCACTACAAATTACGTTACTGCAGCAAAATCCGCCTTATCCACTTATATTTGCTTTTTATTTTGCAAATCCCGCATTTTTTATAAGCCTTTTACACAAGTATAATATTACTACCGACGACGTCTTAATCTATTTCAAATTCTTACCTAATAAATCAAGTTAGGATGCAAATATCTTACTGCAGTAAAACCCGCCGTATCCGGATTATTTTTGTGTTTTTTCTCTTTAAAAACCAAATATTAATTTTTATTTCTAGAAAAACTAACCGTTTTTTATTTTTTATTTTATTTATTAAAATTAAAATAAAACTGGTACTCCAAATAAAAATTCCTTCACCATTTTGTCAACATTATTTTTTCATAAAAGAATAAAAAAAGCTTCGTTCAGATAAAAATTCGTTATAAAAAATTAAAACTAACTGTAAATACAAAAGTATATTAGAAAAACTGTATTTTTTAATTTTCTTCGGGAAGAAGTAAGAGATTTCAAGACAAAATTATGAAAATACTCGAGAATAAATAATGAATTCTAATCAAATAAAAAAATAACTCTTAAAATCAAAGTACAAATAAATGTTTCCTTTTCTCACAAAAAAAATATTTCATATTTTAAAAATAATAATTTTACTATACTTATGGAGATATCAAATCATGTCAAAAACACTTTTATTAACATAAAAACCCTTAATACGCCTATGACTTCACGTCAGTACCACCAGTACTCACTCAGATAACCAAAAGGGCATAAACATAAACACCATAACCTCAAAATTTTTATCCCAATAACATATTATTTCCCTTTTAACAAGCTACTCAAAACCCAAAAGACATTATTATTACTAACAAACAACAATAAATCGAATAAAATGACACTGAAAAGGATAAACAAAGAAAGGCGTCAAAATCATAGATTTATGAAGTTAACTCTCTTCTAACCTCTTTGGTCAAAATAAACATAGGCGTCTCTTGGCGTCTACAGGTCGTCGAGTCAAAAAACCACCAAAAAACTACACTTACCGCTGGAATAAAACACAAAACACGTTAAAACACGACCGTCCAGGGCAGGAACGACGGATTCTGAACCGGAACAAACCTGAAAACAAAGGAAAAACGAGGAAAAACAGCTGAAAACTCGGTACAAAACACTGTGTGGCGTAGGCGAAATCTCGAAAACAGGTGGCCGTGGAAAGCGTCTCCGACGCGGCGACCGGCGCAAACAACGGCGCTTGCGTCGCGGTGCTGGTCGTACCCAAACGGACGCCTGTCACTTTCAGTCATCCTCCCTTTCAAAGCTCCACTTTTCCCCTGAATTTCCATCCAAGAAAATGCGGAAATATCGTAGAAATTGCATGTCAAAAAGCACGTGGTCGTCTGACAGATAGACATGTGTGTTTGCCGGCCGATCAAAACAAACAAATCGGGATTTGAACGGGTTTTGTGGCGGGAAAAGATTGCAGAAAACTGTAATGTGATCGACTGGTTAGTTTGAAACCTCGTGGATAGATGGCGCAGTTCAAATAAAGTTATTCTCTTTCTCGATATCCTATATACTAAATTTTATAAAGATTATATCACGGTTATATTCTGCTTTTTTATGATTCTGTTAAAAAAAACTATAAAAAAACGTAGCACCACAGATAATATGTGTTATCTGTGGTAAGCACCTAAAAATATAGCTGACCTTAATTTGGAATTATTTTCAGTAAAAAACAAATTATGTTTTTTTCGGTGCTATCAATATTATATTATTTACAAAATTACATTACTATTTTAATTAAACAGAAATAAAACTCTAGATTGACGCTACGATTAAAAAGTGCTTTATTAAAAATTCGGAAAATTAAAAGAGTGTATCCAAGTTTCTTTTTTTCGAATTTTCAAATGCTGTAGCTCCATATCATGTTCATACTAAGTTTTATAACATTCCATTAAAATTGTAGAATCAGCAAAATTAATAATAGTTACCTTGTTTAATTCTGCGTATGCATATTGCATTCATTTTCCTGCTACCTTAAGATATTTTTATATCTTTGCACCTAATTTATGTGATTTTCTTAGCATATCTAAAATATAAAAATATATAATTTATTATATAATTAAGATATATTAACAGTTATTTTCCACACCACAATGCAGAATATGTAGTATTAAGATATAAAAAAACTCACCGTAGCGAGTAGCTATTTCAAAAACCAAAATAATTTGGCAGCTGCTACTAATATCTTAAAATTTTATCTTCTACTCCTATCCATGTCCAAATATTTATTTCTTTTTTCCATTTTCCAAGATTTTCTTGACTTTATGGTGAAGGAAATATTATTGGATTCAGATTTTCGATAAATATTCTCTAGAAATTTGATACAAAAAAGAAAAAAGTATTAGTATTAATATAATGACTATAAAAATACAAATATAATTATAAACTAGAATTTTGTCTTGTAATAATAAATATTATGGTTTACCAAAATAACTCACAAATTTGACACATATTTTTTTCATAAAATAATTTCTTGCTTAGACATACATATACACTTCAGTTTCGATGCCCAGATGATTTTATCTAAAAAATAAAAAAAAACATATTTAAAAATCTAGAAAATTATGAAGCTGTAAGAAGATACTTTCTTACCTGTAGTCATCATCATTTTCAGCTTATTCAACAAACACTACGGTTTAGCCTCCGTCACATATTTAGAAATTCTCTTTGTGGCTAATTTCTTAACATCATGGTCTTCTAGGTCTCTTAATTCCTTGTGGATGCCATGCTGTAATTTTTCGAATCCCATCTATTGTCCATCCTTCTTGCCAGGTATCCTGCCTATTGCCACTTGAGGGATTTGACTCTGTGGATGACATTTATTACCTGGGTTTTTTATCGTATCCACTCTATTCTTTTATGGTCTCTCTTGGTTATTCCCAGCATATTTCGTTCCATTGAGCGTTGTGCGACCTGCAGTTTCCTTATAATGTCCGTTTTAATTGTCCAGGTTTCGCCTGGCTAGCTCATGACTGGTAGCACACATTGGTCGACTGTTTTCTTCTTTAGATAAAGTGGCATTCTGGATTTGAATATGATTGAGTTTCTTCCATGAGTACCCCATGCTAACTTAATTCTTCTGTTGATTTCTGGTGGTAGAGATCCCGATCTCTGTTTTAGTTGTCCCATATATATTTAATCTTCTACTATTTCTAGTGCTGCTATTTATTAGAACGTCTTTTCTGTCTACTAGTTCGTAGTACATTACTTTAGTTTTTGCTTGTAGAAGATACATTAATTTTGAGACCTACTTTACTGCTGGCTGTATTTAGTTTGTTAATTTGGGCTTGTAGTTCTTCAGGACTATTGGCAATTAGGACTATGTCATCAGCGAATCTTAGATTGTTAAGATATTCCTCATCTATTTTTAATCCTTTATTGGTCCAGTCCAGTTGTAGCGGTAAACAGTTTTGGGGATATCGCGATTGGGGGGTCTCCTGTCTTACCTGTAGTATATATCACTATATATTTTTACACTCAATATTATTTTTCACAATCAAAATCTGTCTGATATCTTCACAGCATTCAACACTACCCCTCCCAAAAATTCCACATATAGCGCCCCTGAAAAAAGGATATGCAACAACCAATTCACAAAATCCTATAAGTGCAGCTCATACAGGGAACGTTAGTCCCTGAAGAGCTTTGAGTTGAAAAATTTGAAACACTGAACACAAACCAAACCAAACCAGTTCACAATATTTCCAAGTGCAGCTCATACAGAGAACGTTAGTCCCTGAAGAGCTTGGAGTTGAAAAATTGAAACACTGAACACAACTATAACCTTAAAGATATCTACTGAAAATGATTACCTTACCCTGCTGCGGTTCCTTGAGTCTCATACAAAGACTGATAGTACTAGAGCATCTTGAACTAATGCTATAAAAAAAGATAAGAGCAACAAAAGAGTATCATATACAGAGAAATTGTGTAGACTTCAATTTGGCTTCGACATGGCTCTCTAATCTGTTGGTTGCATACAGCTTGAAACAAACTAGATGTTTAATCAACATAAATCTATAAAATACAAGAAGAACCATACAATAATCTTCTGAAGGCGTTCTGGAATCAAGTAGGCTGCAGTAGTTCCTGGGAAGCCTCGTACTTACGGATCATTATAATATTCCCATTCTTGCTACAAACGTAGTAGAACTTCAACCCATGTGAACCTATGAAACACAAGAAACCCACAAAAATATTCTGCAGGCATCGACTAAAACTGGCTGGTGTGGTACCCTCTAAGGCTCGTACCATTACCTGTAAAAAATAGTAACAAAAAAAGACTACCATATACATAGAAATTGTGTAGACCTCAAATTGGCTCCGGCATGACTCTGACCTGTTGTATACAGCTTCAAACAAAGTATATCTTCAACCAGCGCGAACCTATAAGACACAAGAACCCCACAAAAATTATCTGAAGATGTCGACTCAAACTGGAAGCTCATAGAGGTTATCAGTCTTTGTAGAGCGCCAAGACCTACTCTTGTAAGAAAATAAACCAGACTTAGATATGACCCTGTTAAGTTTTGGACCTAAAAAATTTAAACTTCAACTAATGATGACCTCAAAAAGTCCTAAAAATTTCTACTGCGCTACTAAAAACTCGATTCCTTTTTTCTAGGCCCTAGAATCATACCTGAACTTGAATTGAAAATGCAAAAATAAGTTTAAAACGTTTAGACTATTTGTATTGAAAATTTAGTTATTGAAATGCTTAGATATTGGCATGCGTTTAGTCTAAAGTAGTAATAAGGAAAAGAAAGTGAGTTAAAAAATTAGGAAATTATTGAGAGTTACCTACACCTATAAGTTTAATTTAAGAAAATAAAATATCTGTTAGACATTTCTAGATTTCAATTTGACTAAGATAATATGAAGAATGATATTAATTATAGTTAATAAAAGTTTTTTTTGAAATAGTTTAAATCAGAGAGAATCTAATCCCAAATAACGTTAAAAAGAAAACACTAAAACAATAAAAGACTTGGAATCCTCATTATCTTAGCACCCTCGATTCAACATTACAGAGACTAGAATAGGATGATTATTCTATTAAATTTAGTTTAAAATTACAGAAAATACTAATACTAATAGTGACATAGAAAGTCATAAAAATCTCTACAACACAACTTAAAAAACTTGATTCCTTTTTTCTAGTGCCTAGAATTATATCTGAACTTGAATTGGAAATGTAAAATAAATTTAGAAGATTTAGACTATTTGTATTAAACATTTAGTTATCAAAATGCTAGATATTGACATGCGTTTACTCTAAAATAGTAATAATTAAATAAAAGTGAGTTAAAAAAATTAAGAAGTTAAAGAAAATTACCTACACCTACATGTTTAATTTAAGAAAATAAAAATAACTGTTAGAGATTTTCTAGATTTTAATTTGACTTAGATAATATAAGGATAATATTAACAGAGCTATAAAAACATCAACTACATTCCTAAGAAAAACCGATAGACATAACAACCCAATAAAATGACTGATAGACATAACAACCCAAAGGACCTCTGCTGCTTTCGAGAGGAAAGCATGTTCTTTGCTTCTGTGAGGAGCCTCCACAGAGGACGTTAGCCCCTGCGGATCTCAACCCAACGCGCTTCTGTGAGGACGCTCATACAGGGACTTTAGCCCCGGTAGAGGTCGACTCAACACACTGCTTCGCTTCTGTGAGGGGCCCCACAGGTGACTTTAGCTCCTGCAGGACCGCGCTCACGCCATCACCGGGAAAAACAAACGAACAACCAAATAAACCAGGAAAAAAATAAAAAAAAACTTACGTTTTTTGCAGAGCACTCCCCACGATGCATCCCTTTGCAATAAAAAAAATATACGCTCACTAACCTGAAACAACAGAAAAAATACGTTAGTTGAAAATAATAATAAAAAGAAATAAATTTTATAACATACCTGATTTTATCTCGTTCCATGCTCTCCATCCTACTGTCCTTTTCCAGAAAATCTTCGTTCCAGGTTTGCACCAATCGTCGTGCCTCCTCAGAAACAGCCTTAAGGACAAGAGTACCCTTAAGGCAACAGTTAGTGAAGAAGGTACTTTCCATGACTGAGACCTTGCACATCGGACATCCCAAGGCCACAAAATTATAGATTTACTACTATAGGTAACAAGAAAGATTTAAGGTGTCTTTAACGAGATAAATCTGTATAGAGAACTCTAGAGATTGAATAATAATAAATTAGGAAAATATGAGTTAATGTTATTTTCAACGAGAATTTACTTTACTCGAAAATGCAATAATTAATGATGTGCAAAATGCATTATTTTAAAATTATCAAATTTTAGTTTTATGATATTAAACATGAACAAAATTAAAAATATTTTGAATGGTTTTTGTATAAACGTACAAGTTTTTTAAGAAACATGATACCTCACACCTTTTTTTAAACGTAAATGCAATTAGAGAATAATTAAAAAATAGTAAAATGATGATAGAAAAAATAAGTTTTAATCCTATGACAATGCCCTAAAGAAAACTATTACAAAGACTGGAATAGGGTGGTTATTGTTTGAAATTTAGTTTAAAATTACAGAAAATAAAAATTATGTCCTCTAGAATTTTTCGAAAAGAACCTAATCCCAAATAACGCTAAAAAGAGAACACTAAAACAATGGATGACTTGGAATCTCCATTGTCTTAGCACTCTCGATTCAACATTACACAGACTAGAATAGAGTGATTAAATTTAGTTTAAAATTACAGAAAATAAAAATTATATCCTTTATAGGATTTTTAGAAAGAATCTAATCCCAAATAACACTAAACAGAAAACACCAAAATAAGAAAGGCTGTGAGCCTCAATTACCTTAGCACTCCCCATTCAACACTACCGAGACTAGATAAAAATATAAAAAATAATAATTTTTGTTATAAAAATACTTCAAAAAAAAAGAAAATGATTAATTGAAGATCCGATTTCCTGGCACACATTTCATTAAACTTTGAGCAAAAAAAATGTTTTTTTAATAATAAATTAAAAATAACAGAGTAAAAGTCAAATTGGTTTTAAATTATTTTGAGAAATAGACACCTCGAAAAAAATTAAAGATATTATTTCTTGTGATTTTTACAAACGACAAGAAATACAAAGGATTATATATAATTCGAATCAAAGAAATTATGAACGCAAATAAAAATGTGTGACCTTAAAATGCTGTGAAAAGCCTTAGAACAGCTCCAGAACCACGAACCGACGCGACCCTTATAATTGTGCTTTAGAAATGGTTCTACATTTCCTCTTCATCTGCATACTGAAACAATGATAAAAAAAGAAGATCAGTAAAGATGCCCGTGTCCAGAAAGTCCAAATAAATTCAACTCACCTCCATTCCACATCCTTTTACCGGCGATTCCTGCTACACGGCGTAAAAAGCAGTGTGGTCACACCGCGGGAGCAGAAGGACGCCCCTGGTCCTTCAGGGAGTACGGACGGTCCCTGGAGAATCCCATTTAACGCGTCATCAGGATCGACAGAACCTGGAAATACTTTTTAGTAGCAGGACATCTCACATCAGGCCGACTAAATTCACAAATAACACGCGCTGCGTACACGATCATAGTTCTGAAAAGATAGAAATATTTCTGAATTAAATTTATGGAAAAGAACTGGACAGGTGTGTCTTCAGTGAATATTTACTAGCTTCAGAAAAACTATCAATAACAATCAATTATACCTACAATATTAAGTACTAATTATTACCTTATATTAAGTTTCTAAATGTTATTTAGTATAAATACAGGCAGATGTAATTTTTCAGTGTTTTACAGGTTCCTAAACTCTATTTAGATAATTTTATAAAAGATTTATTACATAAGTATTCTTCTATTATATAATATCTTTAAGAAAAACCATATCAAGTGCACTACTATTAGAAATATTCTTCAGAAAATTGATTGACTATAATTTATTCACTTATATAAGGTGTTTATTTCTAAAATACCATATTCATCAAATTTTTAAGTCTGAAAATGATTTATTTTAATACAGTACCATAAAAAAATGAACTATTTATAGCAACAGAATGTATCAAAAGCAAAACAGAAAGAAACGGAAAGTTTAAAAAAAAAAGATGGCTTTGAATTTTTGTTGATCTTGCGCTTCTACCGGTCGCCTTTAGATGGTCGGATTTTTCGAAAAATATCGGGAAATTCGTAGGAAAATAGTCGAACTTACCTTTTCTAAGAATCCAGCTATGACCTGCACATGATTTCCGAGCACAATATACAAGAAAAGGCACTTTTCCTTAAAAATTCTGCCAGGCAGCCGGCAAAAGACCTTACATCGTCAAAGGCCCGTCTAAAAATGGCGAAAAATCCACCGAAACGACCAATAATATTGAGTTTTTGGCGCTCGGTTTCTGATTTTTGACGCTAGAGAGAGCGCCAACTCGCGCTTTTCTTTTGTTTTACCGATGAAAAATTATGTAATTTTATGACCTAAATTTCAAGTTTAAATGAAAATTTAGCAATATAACGCCTCATTGGAGACAAAACTACTACCAGGGAAATGTAGCTACGTGTTTTCCGAATAAAATGACACCAAACAATAAACGAATAAATCAAAATTCACAAAGATATCGCATTTTAATTACCCTAATGTCCCTACTTGTTAGTATCATAAAAAATAGATTTTTGCCTTAAAAAAGACTTTGAAGCTTTAAAATAGTTAAGGAATTATAGATTATCATTAAATAGAGTTAATAAGCAGTTAATTAAGCAGTTTCAGACCTATTAAACCCATATAAATTAAAAATAAAATTCAAAAAATATGGTGGCGGTTCGGTAGCCTTCAGAATCTTTAATTAATATAACTTTGTTGTTCGATATTTTCCGAAATAATGTAATATTTAGTTAAATAGAGACTTATTACATTTATAAATTATAAAACAAGGCAGTAATACCCCTATTTATAACTTCTACAAGACATTTTCTTAGTCAATGTAATGGCCAAGATGTTTTGCTTTTATTTCACTAACTTTGCTTTGAAATCAATAAAAAACTCATTTAACATGATCCTGTGCTGTACAAATTATGTATTTGTAGTTTTTATCAATTTCCAAGCCCCAAAACAAGAATATATAACTTCTACAAGACATTTTCTTAGTCAATGTAATGGCCAAGATTTTTAGCTTTTATTTCACTAATTTTGCCTTGAAATCGATAAAAACACATTTAACAAGATTCTGTGCCCTATTAATTATGTTTTTTTGTAGATTTTTAACAATTTCCAACCCCAAAACAACACAAGAGTAAACAAGAATTTGTTGCCTCTTCGATACAAAATTTGTTCGATGAAAGCTTCAAGCACTATGTGTAAACAGGATGTTTTCAACATCTAATTCAAAAAAAAAAACGGGGTATGATTGCTCATGTATTTAAAAAAAAAAAAGCTCATATAAACATAGGGTCTAAAGTTCTCTCTGTGATCTACAGGGTGTTAAAAATCTAAAAAAATATCTTTGTTTTATCTTTTACCCTTTAGAAGGGAGATGGTAGTTAATGTCGTAGAATACATTGCAGTACTTGGTATATTGATATGTGTTGGTATATTTATGATTATTCTTTTCTTAATTTACTGTAATTTCTTTTTTCCTGTAATGCCAAAATAAAATCTTGACAATATGGTGAAGAAAGGTAATTTTTTTTATGTCTTAATCTTAATACTCCATTATTATGATTTGTAGTGTGGAAAATAACTGTTAAAATATCTTAATTATATAATAAATCATTTATTTTTATATTTTAGATATGCTAAGAAAATTACATAAATTAGGTGTATCTAAGGATATAAAAATCTTAAGGTAGCAGAAAAATTAATACAATATGTATAAGCAGAATTAAACAAGGTAACTATTAATGTTGCTAATTCTACAATTTTAATGGAATGTTATAAAACAGTATGAACATGATATGGAGCTACAGCATTTAAAAATTCAAAAAAAAGAAGAAACTTGGACACACGACACTAAATTACACTTATTTATTTAAAAAAATATATTTACACAGTACATATAAATTATTTTACATATCCTCGGTACTCCATTTGTACGTCTCTTCCAAACTTGCAGTTCTAGAGTTCTGCACTTCAAACCATTTCTTTTCGTAGCCACTGGAACGATCTACGCCGTCCCATCTAAAACCGGGCCTGATCCCAAAACGATTGGGGGCAGAATCCCCTTCATATTGCTGTTTAACTATAAAAAAAAACATGTTGTTAAATATACCTGAAATAAAAACTAGAAAATTATAAAACATACCAGGTATTCCTGATTCTATGGTTTTCTTCCTTTTCTTCTGTCTCAGGTATTTTAACATCGGATCTCCTTCTCGTTCTTGCTCTTTTAAGTCTGTTCTAAATCAGCATCATCAGCGTACCTTGCCAAAGGCTTACTCATTTCATGCAGTTCATTTTCATTTTCTCATTATCATCTTCAACCTGCTTCACACCTTTACCCCCATCTATCATATTTTTCCTTGTTTTTCTATCTCTCTCTTTCTCTTCCTCTCCTCTTCTTCAACGTCAACAATATCCTTCTTTTTGGTCCTTACAACTGTCGCTGCATTAGCTCCAGAAACTTCAGCTCCCATATTTTTAAACAGTTCATCTTCTTTCTTCTTCAGTTCTATGGTTTCCTTAACTAAATCTCTTGCATTTTGAAGCCCTGCCGTTTTACCATCTAGGGTTTTCTTCAGTTTGGCTTCTTGTTCTTCAGTTTCACCCCATCTGGACTTCTTTTTTTTCGATGAGGTGGTGAATTGTCATGCCTGGATCTTCTTAGAGGTGACATATCTCGGTTTGAGCCTCTTGATGTCCTTGGAGGAGATGTATCTTCATGTTTCCTTCTTCTTGGAGGAGATATATCTTCATTTTTCCCCCCTTCTTGGAGGAGATATGTCCTCATTCCTGCTCCTTCTTGGAGGAGATATATCTACATTTTTCGTCTTCTTGGAGGAGATATATCTTCATTTTTCCTTCTTCTTGGTGGAGATATGTCTTCTTTCTGTGTTTTTTCTTCGAGGTGGTGAAGAATCGTCATCTATATATTGAGGTTTTTTCTCCTAGGTGGAGATATATCACCATCGTCTTGTCTCCTAGGTGGTGACAACTCTTCCACCTTTATTTTCCTTCTTGGTGGTGAGATATCATCACTACTTTTCTGTTTTCTTTTAGGTGAAAGATCTGTACCTTCTATCTGATCTTCTCCAGATAAAAAATCATCTCTTTCTGGTGTTAAAACTTCTCTTTTAATCCTTACTGGTGACTCAGAGCCTTTTCTTCGTCTAGGAGGTGAATTATCTTCGTTTTCAGTTTTAATTTTCAATTTATTACTGGTTTTCTTTGAAATCTTAATACTACCGTCAAATTTCAAGCTGGCAGAATCAACAAGAACATCATCGGAGCCCCCTAAAGGTATCCATAACTTATCTTTGGTCTTTTCGTCGATTCTTAAAGAAGGTGGTCTGTCGTCAATTACCGAGACTATTTGAGGTGCATCTTCGTTATCTCCGTTAAGATCTACTTTTATTTCTTCATTTAAACGTACATCTATATCATCGTCAACGATTACAAAGCTAAAAAATAAAAATATGTTCGAGTTACCTAATTTGTGTAAGTCGCAAAGAAAAACATACCCTGTGGGTTTTGGTTTGGATTTTTTCTTCTTCTTTTTCTCGCCAGCTTTCTTACCGATGCCTAAATATTTCTTCAGGTATTCTTTTTGATTTATTACACTCATTATTTGTTTATAACAATCAAGCTATTTCATCTCAAAATAAGTGAGGTTAGATTAGCTGTCAGTTTTGATATAGAGAGAGAGAGAGGGAAAGAGAGAGGAATATTAGGAATGGTGCGGCACTATCGATATATTGATATTTGTTTTCTTTTTAGAACTAGGCGAATATTATACGGTAATGGCAAAGAGGAGACGAGACAAGAGGCGGCAGTAGACAAAGAAGTCAAATCTGGTCTTGAACTCTTATTTACATTTGTTGTTCTTGTTTATTTTTGTTGTTGTAAAAAAACTATTTAAAAAAAGAAAGAAGTAGAAAACTATGTCCTATCTGTGGCTGTCCATGTTTCGAGCGATGAGTTTTAAAATGAAGAATAACATTACTGTCATTCTGTGGTTTTTTTTTTTTTCTATATTTTGGCCACTTGTCTATTACGACATTCAGCCAGCTTATTTCTTAATATTTAATTAGTGTTTAAAATCGGACAAATACAGACTCACACACACATTTAACACCCATATCCGAGGCCGGAATCGAACCGGCGACCTTGCGTCTACTAGAATGCGGCGCAATCATTTCGACCACAAGGCCGACTCATTCTGTGGTTACGGTTCTTTTAAGACCTGAAATACGCAAAAGAAGAAAAGCGCAGGTGGCGACAATGTGGAAAAAGTGAGAAATTTTTGAACTAAAGTGTTTCCAAGGTTGCCAAGATATTAACTAAATCCGGAAACGAATCTAAATTAATATTTTTGTAAGTCTAAAATGAACTGGACCGTTACAAAATCATGGTAAATCTAATAAACGTTTAATACAAACGTTGTTTCAGTAGAACAAATACATGTTTTCTTTTAGACACGCCAGTATTTTGCAGCAAAAAATTACTATTCTGTTTTACATGTGTTCAATCTGACAACGTCGACATGTGACATTTTTCGTTGTTGGAGGCGTTATGTCGCTCTTAACAATTTTTGTGATTTTTTGATAGAAAAACTGATTTTCTGTGCACTATTTGAGTTTATTCTGTTCCTTAAGGCCTGTTTAATTCCCCTGACAATGTAAGTACCCATTATTTTGCCTGTTTTCTATAGATTTTTTCACTTTCAAATTCCAATTACATCATTAAAAGCTATATTTTTCTAATTTTCATAATTTTCGTTTTTAAAATCGGGTATATAGAAATAGAGATACATTCCTTGATGTCTCTATTGTACAATAAAAGTAAAGTTACTTAGTATATTGCTTCATATTTAGAAATATGTGGGTATTTTTTCGACCTTTTTTTAGGAGTTTTTAGGTTTAAAAGTTGTTTTTTTATTCCTAAAGGGATTTTGTTAGGTGTTTATTCGGACAAACAAGTATTTTCTACGTTAGAATGAGTCAGTGTTAGTATACATATAAAGGGGCAAGTACAGTTAACCTAATTAATAATAATAATTAGTTTACCGTTCTTGATAAAGGGGTCCTATTCTCATCAATTATATACTTTCAGATAAAATAAGAAAACTTCTCACGCACCTTTAATACTGTACACTGTCGTCATATTTAAGTTAATAATTTTGCATTGTTTTAATATATTTAATAATTGTAATTTTCTTTTTTAGGAGCGTTAATAATAATATACACACCACACACAGCAAACAAAGACCACCTAAAAGATAAGACCTGGGTCACCCCTTGTATAATCCTATCCTGATGTTTGCCCATCACTCTGGTTTACGAGTTGGTCTTCGATTATCTGATTAAAAGTAAGTTTAATTTGGTATTTCAAAATAATTTTATTAAACGTTTATTAACAGACTAACCATTTTTTTAAAGATATATTTAATCTTAATATGACAAAAAAATATACACAATTATTATAGCTTATAATTAATGAAATGTAATTATTATTTATTTCTTTTTTTACAGATTTTCTACAACAAATCTACAGTTCCAGGGCAGTACATGTATCCTCTTCATGAATGTTACCAACAATGCATCAGGACTTATAAGTATATCTAAAATATTTCTTTTGTATTTGTTGCTTTTCTTTTGGTTGCTTTTATTTGTTTGGTAAAATATACCATCTACTTAGAACTTTACTTCATGTTGTTTATGGTTAACTTTCATTTTTCTATAATAGCTTGACTCCCATATATATGTATGTTCTCCATTGTAGGCATAACATTATTCATCGATTCTATAAAGTATTTCATTGACTGTATTTTTATAAGTCTTCTTTTATTTGTATTATTTTTCTTATGGTGTCATCAATTCCTGGCGCATTCGCCATTTATTAAAAAATCATGTAACTTCTGGCTTTTCCTAGCATTATTTCCAGTGAATTTTTACTAAGTAACATCGACTCCAGAGCATCATAGCTAGCCGGGTCTCCTCCTCCTTCTATGATAATCTATGTTATACAATTTTTGTCTGTCATCTTTTCTTAAATGATAAATTTGAACTAAAATATTTTGGCATATTATTTACTTTGGTATAGGCAACTAAAAATACATCAAAAATTTACATTATTTTTATTTTATATGGAGTTTAATTTTTTTAATATAGTTTTAAAACTTTTTTAATTATTATAATTAAAATATTTCTCAATTACAGATACAACTAACTTAACTATAATATGTGTTTTCTTTTTCTATATATCTTATAATATTTTATGTACCCTGTAAAATAACAAAGTAAGATTTAAAGTTACAGAATAGTTTTTAATCAAACCTGTTAGTGATCAAATAATTAATTGTTTCTTTATGTTTTTATTACAGAATCAAGACTTTCCAGAGAAGGGCAGCTAGATGATTTATTTACCTCAACATATCCAGAGTCCAGAGACATCAGCATGTCCGCCAACATCTTGGATTTTAATATACTTTTTATATTCACTATTGTTAATAAAATGTTATGCGTTAATAAATAAAAATTATATTTTAGCTGTAGATATATTTTAGTTAGTACATGAGTTAAAAATATAATTTATAATTTTGAAAAAATCTAAGTTTAAGAGTATATGTTTAGCTGTTTTTTTTTTCTATTTCTTTTAATTATTTAAAAAATACCGTATGATCGAAAAAAACGGCGCCGGCGATAGCTATAAAATGAAGATTGCTGTCATTTCCTATGTAAATCTATATGGGAAATGTCATCGATCGTCATTTCCCAGCCAACGCAGTTTTCCCAACTGGACGCCGTTTTTTTTATAGCCGATCATACGGTATATAAAACATGTAAACATACTTTATCCTAGTATATAAACAACTTCATATATCTTTATAAATGTTCTGAATACCTGCTCTTTTTCTAAGATTAAAATCCATATTTTATAACTTATTATTGTGTATAATTAGAATAAAATATAAATAAAAGCATTAGAATTTATTATTAAAGCCAATATATAGTTATATATAGCTGTTATTTACCCTGCCACTTGATGGTAAATATTTTTAATATATGTTTAAACATTCAACGTTATTATGTCCTATTCTAATATTTTTTAATAAATATTTTAATATATTAAACATGTGTTTAATTTAGATCAAAATTCCTTTACTATAACAAAAGAAATAAATAATAATGTCTTAGAGCTATTATTAAATTAATCAAAAATAAATAAAACAGCAACCCAAAATATATATTATTGCAAACTAAAAGTTTAATCACTCTACACGTTAAGAAATATATGATGTTCTGAAAAATATCTCATTGCTGGTCAAAATTAATTTTTTGATGACAAAAATGCACCAGGTTTGGTTGCCCGTGCGAAATTTTTCAACACCGAACAAATTTTTGAGAAACTCTAAATTTTGTCGACTCTAAGACTTTGACCTCGTTTTCAAAATTAAAACGCTAATAACTTTTTAATTAGAAGAGATATCGGAGCGCGCTTAGTGCCATTCGATAGGGAATTCAACCCTCTATCCGTACACAAAATTGCAACCCCCTGCGACACCCTTTATTTTTTGGGCCAAAAATTTTAACCCCTTTGCTCATTTTTGCTCAAAAAAATAAAGTTTGTCCTAGGGGGTTGCAAGTTTGTGTACAGATAGAGGGTTGAATTCCCTATCGAATGGCACCAAGCGCGCCCCGATATCTTAATTAGTTTTTGAGTAATTAACGTTTTTGTAAATGAGTCTAACTGTTCGAGCTCGTTGGCCAACGATTTCTTATTTAATTCAGGTGATCAAAATATTTTTAAAAATGCTCATTTTTCGTGCTGGACGTGGCTGTTTTGAGGTGAAAGAAATCAAATCTTTATAGAATATCGTATGGTTCTAGACTATGAAAAAGTGTAAATGATATTAAATTAATCTACTAATATTAAAGGCAACTGGATTATTAATATTCTTTGACTCAAATATTCATTTATTTTTAAATATTTTTTGAAAACCAGTAATACATTAATATTTAATGTTAGATACCTTGCTTTAAATTTAAAGACTATTTAAAGAATTCAAAGAAAACTACAGTACAACTTTAATATAAGATTTATTAAAAAAAGACTACTTTATAAATACAATTAACACATTTAATTATAAATTTATTGTTAGACATATACAGCATAAAGTCCTGCGATTGTTCGTTGATTCTTCTATAGAATTTTCTTTCTGATGTCTACCGGACGTTCATATTTCCAGTACCTTGCACATATTTCTGAAAAAAATAAAAAGTATTTATACAGGGTGATCCAGTTTTGCGAAAGAGCGCTCCTAATAAGGTCCTTGTTTGATATTTTCACTCAGATATTTCTTACAATATCAGGACAATGGTGGCGTACATTTTTAACTATTATCATATAATTTTCAAAGATATACAGGGCGAATCAAATATATTTTTAAGTTAAAGTCAAAAGTGAATAGAGGGAAATATTTCCAATAGAAAAAAAGCTATTTTTAAATTTTGTTAGAACATTAAATGAACAGAAAAGTTAGTAAAAAAAACTGCTGAGAAAAAAATACCAGCATTCTGTTTAAAAACTACAACTTTAAATTTTAAAGTAAAAATATATTTAACTCACCTTGTATGTTTCCAAATTTTTGTTTTTAAATGTATGATACTATTGTCTCCATATTTTATAATAAAAACGAAAGTGAATACATCAATAGAAAACCTAAAATATGGTAGATTTAAAAAAAAAACACAATATCAGTTAAAATAAATACAAAAAAAATACATGCAACGTTAAATTTTTCTGTTAAAAACTATTTTTCTTTAAAATATATATACAGCCAAAGAGCATAAAGATATGTGTGTTTTCTAGCATATTATTTTTCATTTACGTCTTTTCACTATTCACTTTACTGAAAATTGTGACAAATTAAAAAACACACTGAAACAATGGGAAAAAATCAAACTTTACGTTGTACACTGCATCTCTTCATAACAATAATACATTTCTAGCAGTGTAGAACAACCATTAGGAAAAGCAGGTTCGGGAGGTTCAGCATAGAGTCCATGGATTTAAATGATCGAGAGTATAATTTTCTGAAGAGGTATTTGCAGGACTAATTTGAAGGCGACAATCTTGTTGCTCCAGCTTGACTCTTTTTTGGCATACATGTTCATTGAAAAGCAGAATACAATTGGTGAGGTTTTCTTAAGAAATTCTACGCAAGTACACATCTTTCAAAAAGAAAACCTCATTTCTTTCCATTTTTCTTGGTGTATTCTCCTTTCTTAACTCCATAAGAAGCTCTTATCACTGTATTATTACCATATCTATATCAGTAAGAAAAAATGTTACATCTATATACTGATTCTCTTCACAGATTACACTTAAAAACATGAATGGTAGATAAATAATATTAAAAATTAGCTATAAAGTATTTTATATAGATCGTATACTTTAATCTAACCAGTAAATTTGTTACAAACCTGAAAATAAATATTTATTTGGCTCAGTGCCTTCTATTAAAAGATCAGCCTACGGGCGAGATTTATGACGTCACGCTAGTTAGATATAACGGATTAATAAATATGTTGTAGAATACATGGAAAACATAATTATTCCTCAGATTTTTGGTTTGTAGTTTAAAAATGATATAGTTTACATGAAATATACATAATATACAGTTAATAACTACAACATATATACCTATTTATAGTAATAAATACTTTGGCAAATAAACTATGAACCATACAAATGCAGCAAATGTTTTACAATGTACAAATAATGTATAGGTACATAAGATAATGAGTAAAATGTAAATATATTTTAAATTTTGGGGTTTGAAAATCGATCTAATTTAACAAAAAACATTCAATATCTACTAATAGTGATGTATTATTATTTGCATTCACAAAATTTATATGTATATTTTGCAAGTATCAATGTTCGAAAAATTATATTTACAAATAATACAATATTATCTAAAAAAGGCGTCAGCGATGGGTATGAAATGAAGATCGCTGGCATTTTATAGTAAAATTATTCTAAAATTTTTTGATTTTTCTGATTTTTAGGTTCGGGAAAAACGCTGATTTAAGTTTTCATTTGGGTTTTCATTATTTTTATTTGGTTTAAAAATCAACTATAGCCTTCGTCAGTGTTGTGTCATATGAGAAAAATAGTGTCGAATATAATCCAAAAATTACATATACAATATAATTCACACCTCATAATGTTTACTGCAATTAATAAACTAATATAAACTTATCAAAAGATGACCACATATTTTTAAATTATTATTCTTAACACTAAAATTATCTACATTGACTATGGAGTACGCAGTAAACATTATGTGTGTGTGGAGTGAATATTTTATATGTAATATTCTGACACTATTTTTTCATATGACACAACACTGATGAAGGCTATAATGTTAGCCGAAACGTTTTTTTTTTAAACCAAATAAAAATAATGAAAACCAAATGAAAACTTAATCAGCGTTTTTCCCGAACCTAAATCCCAAGAAAATCAAAAAATTTAGAATATTTAGAAACAAGGTTCAAGAATATCAAATTTTCCAAGGTTGTAAAATTCTAGTTAATTATTTTATGTGTACAGTTATTTAGGGAATGTCATCGATGTTCATTTCCAAGCCAACTAGACGCCGATTTTTTCGATGATACGGTATAATTCTTACGTAAAATGTAAATAACATTAAACCAATTAAAAACAAAGAAATATGAATTTCTTAGTATTTTTAGTAACACCTTTATTTTTAAAACTTAATTTTGTATTATGCAAATATATCAATTTTATTGTTATTTTATTCATATTGTATTCAGCCATCACTTAAATATTTGATATTAATTTGGTATTATAAATAATCAACACTATTCATTAAAAATTACTGAACAAATGTGTGCTTGACATACATTATATATTATCAAAAAAAAAACACTAACATTCTTCTTTGAAACTGTATCAGTCTTGTCTTTAGAAAAATCTTTTTTAAAATTTGAACTCAAAATGATAATCTTTTTCATGATCTTTAATACACATATTCTTTATTTTTCCCTAGACCATAATACCTACTTACGTGTTTGAATCTATCGAAGCTGAACCAACAACACTTGGAGTGGAGATTCCACAATATGAATAAAATAAACATAATTGTCCAGTTTTCATTAATACCATCATGGGAGAATATTATTTTTAAATTTATTAAAGATATTTTAAATAGAATTCTCTTGATTTATAACTTCACTACCCCACTTTTCTTGCTCTTCCGGACACTTTAGGCTGCTTAGTATAACTATCCTTTCCACCAGGAACACAACAAAGATGAGGCATAGCACCAAAAACACACTCCACTTAAGCTTTATTGATGAATTGTTAAAGTCTTAAAAAACACATCGTTGTATCACGATGAGTAAAAAATGTATGGGCACTTTTAGGTTAAATCACTTACACAACGTGTACTTTTTTTCAATTTTTCCATTTTTTATGCGTAACCGAGAGTGACCATAAATCTGGTAGTAGTTTATGTCACTTAAACACCAAAATAATTAGTTTTTTGCACTACAATAATAAATAATACCAAAAATCATAGAGTTAAAACCAAAAATCAACCGACAAAATATGAAACGGAATCTAACCCAATATCTAAGTATGTACAGCTGATGAAGTAAACAAAAGTCCGCCCCAAGGCTGATCTTTTAAAGAACGGCAGTGTTTGGCTTTTATATAAATACAAAAAAAAATTATCTAGGGTTAGAATCAAAATTAGTATAAAATTTTATTTATAGATGACTCTCACTTAAAACTTTTTGGGAACTAAAAATTACAGATTTCTTTAAAATTCCAAGAAAATTTTAACCGAAGTTCAACTATTTAACGTTAGATGGCAATAGCGGTATTTCATTTTTATAGAAATCTATAAATGACTAGTTCAAATATTTAACCCATGATGGCGCCACCTATATATAGTAAAAGAAGAAACCTGTATTTACTTACTTGTCAAATTTACCGTAAGATGGCGCCATATCCGGTTAAACGTTAGTTCTAAAGATTCCCGCTAAATAGAAGTGGCGCTGTAATCAATTAAACGCGCAAAAAAAAAACTTGAATATAATAGACAGGACGCTTTTTAACAAGTAAATGTAAAATTTTCTTCACTGTATACATACATAGTAGCATAAAATACCAAACTTACCAATAGTAGAAGTTGTTTAATGCTTTTTGTCGCGGATTCATCGTTAGAAGACAAATGTATTAACACAATAATTGAGTTTATTTTCTGTTGTTTGCATAATAATATTAAATATATCTTAAAAAATATGGTTAGTCTGTAAATAAACAATTCATAAATTTATTAAAAATGTTTTTAAATAAAAAATTACTTATAATAGAGAAACCAATCTCATAAACCAAAATGGTGGCCAAACACCTTTTAAGGTGGTCTTTAGATACTTGGTGCGTATTTAATATTAATAACATTCCTAAAAAAGAAAACTATATGTTCAAAAAATTCAGAATATCTCTAAATATGGTGAATTACTCTAATGTAACTATATTTTTAATGTACAGTAGGATAATGTTATCAGGAAAGTATCTACCTATGATCGAAAAAAAACGGCGTCAGCGATCGCTATGAAATGAAGATCGCTGTCATTTTATATGAATAATGTCATCGATCGTCATTTCCCAGCCAACTGGACGCCGTTTTTTTTTTCGATCATACGGTATATTCCCATACACTCGATTTTGAAAAAGAAAAATATAAAAAAGGAGAAAAACATATCAGCTTTTAATGACGATGTAATTGAAATACTTAGTAAAGAAAACTCTAGAAAACATGCAAAATAATGGGTACTCACATTATCAAGAGATTAGAGAAGCCTTACGGAACAGAAAACACTCATATAGTGTACAGAAAAATCACGTTTTCTATTAAAAAAGCAGAAAAATTGTAAGAGCGATGTTACATAAGGACATGTTGCTAACAATGGAAAATATCGCACTGTCAACGTTGTAGTATCTCTAAAAAAATAACCTCTTTTTTGGCTATAGACAAAAAATTAAAATTGGTCTGTGTCTAAAAAATATATTATTTATTCTAATTCTACTGAAATAATGTTTATGTTTTATGTGTTTATTTATTAGATTTATCATTATTTTTGTCCCGGTTCAATTCGTTTTATATCTACAAAAATATTGATTTAGGGATTAGTTTCAGGACTTGGCAACACAGCCGTAAAAAATCAAATGACGATTCTGAACTTACCTATCCCAATCCATATAGCTTCAGAGCCACTTCCATGAGGTTGCATCTTTGATTAAAATTTAAATAAAACATACAAACTGGCAACAACTACGAAGTACACAATGAAAAGTGCCTTAAAATTATCAAACTACATGAAATTTCAAAATATTTCCTCCAAAAGTCAAAAACAATCAACTCTTAATATGAAGTAGTTCATTTGTACTACAATAAAAAATGTCTTAAAATTATCAACTAAAATAGATTTTAGATATGCAATACAAAGATCATTAAAAAAACAACAATTTGGTAATTTTAAATTTATTTTCCAATGCATACAACATATCCATAATAAAAAACATTCATTTTTCTTTTGATTGATAACTGTTATTTACAAAAAATCTGCTTTTTGTGCCGTTTCGTTTTTACAAAGGTACGTATAAAAAACTCTTCAAAATCGCAATACTGACGTTTCGAGATTTCAAACGAAAAAAAAAACACAACACAAATAAACGACTTAGCCCTAACAAAAAAAACGAATTTTTTATAAGAATAACTTAATTTACTCACTAAAAAAAAGAGAGGAGACAGGAGACATTAAAATTAGGAGCATTCTCATTTGCCTTGATTTTCATACAGGGATAAGTTAAATAAATCTAAGTTAAGATGACTTTCTTTTAATTGTACAAATATACGGGGCACCGAATGAGTTTTTTTACAAAATTTCCGCATTTTAAGTTAACCTAAATCTTAAGTAATAAATAAATCGGAGACAAATCTCAATATAAATAACTCTAAATCAATTTTTTAGAGTTCATCCTTCGCATGTTCGTCAGTCTGTAGCTCGTCCGGTACGTCGGCGTCTCCGCCATCTTTACCACCAGATTCGACAAATTTAATTAAACCTATAATAAAAGAAAAAATATATATTAAAATTTGTTCATTATACTTTAATAAAAAAAATCACAATAGTTGATGACGGTTCCAGAAGAACGAAACGTCGTAAGTAATTCATGACGTCACCAGAATGACGAAGCTAAAAAATCAACATTTAATGATAGTAGTTCACTTGAATAACAATGAAAAATGTCTTAAAATTATCAAAAAACAATTTGTTAATTTTTTATATGAAATAATTCTTTATTATAATTCTTTTTAAATGAAATAATTCTTTCTTCTCTAAAATGTGTCAAAAGACAAAAAATCAATGATTAAAATAGTAGTTCATTTGAACCACAATGAAAAATGTTTGAAAAATGATCAAAAAACATTTTTTTTATATGAAATAATTCTTTATTATAATTCTTTTTAAATGAAATAATTCTTTCTTCTCTAAAATGTGCCAAAAGACAAAAAATCAATGATTAAAATAGTAGTTCATTTGAACCACAATGAAAAATGTTTTAAAAATGATCAAAAAACATTTTTTTTATATGAAATAATTCTTTCTTCTCTAAAATGTGTCAAAACACAAAAAATCAATGATTAAGATACGGTAGTTCATTTAAACCATAACAAAAACTGTGTTAAAATTATCAAGTAACATAGGATATGTTTTTCTAGAGATGGCTGGGGAATGACAATCAATGATAATTTCGGCGAGGTCAAGCTCTAGACGTCTTTTACTAAAACTTTTGATATAAAACTTGTCAAAAATTAACACTAATTATAGAATGATTAAAAAAGTATAGAACCAGTTAGAACGTTACCAGACAAACAAATGTATTTCAAAAAGTTATTTTTTCTGGAATTTAAAACTCCACCATTTAAAAATCATTTTTACTCAACATAAAAATAAGATACAACCTTCTTAAGACCAACTGGCTGGCAACAAGCGCCAATAAAAATAAAGAAGAGTACGGGCCAAGCAAATGACGTCTAGAGATTGACCTTGCCAAAATTATCATCGATTTTCATTCCCAGCCGTCTTTGACAGCGTTTTCTTTTTTCGATCGTATGGTATCTCCTTCAAAAGACAAAAAATCAACGAGTAATACAGTACGATCGAAAGAAAAAAAAACGGCGTCAAGTTGGCTTGGAAATGAACGTCAATGACATTCCCCATATAATTTTACATAGCCATCGCTGACGCCGTTTTTTTCAATCGTATTGTAAAAAATAGTTCATAATGCCTACACCTTTGTGGCGAAATAAATTAGTTCATTTGTATCACAATGAAAAATGTCTTAAAAATATCAAACACGAAATATTTCCTTTTTTGCTAAAACCCATCCTTCAAAAGACAAAAAAAATAAAAAGTTTTTAAAAAATTTCTTTAAAATTATCAAATAAACACAACAAAATATTTATTTTTGAAATATTTCCTTCAAGACGCAAAATGAAAGTTTAATATAAAGTAGTTCATTTGTACCATAATAAAAATGTATTAAAATTATCAAAAATAACATAAAAAACATATTTTTCTTTGCTAAAATCGTACCTTCTAGCGTCCGGTGTCCTAAATATTCAACAACTTCGTTGTTCTCCTTCTTGAAAAGCTTGATAGTAGGATAATTTCTGATTTTGATTGTTTCTAGCCCATTGACTGTAGCATCCAATTTTGCAATTACCACATCTTCATTGTCTTTGAAATGTTCACCAAGCTATAAAAAAGAAATTAACTTATAAAAACAGAGAAAATGTATAATGAGAAATAAATATTTTTTTAATTAAAACTTTTAAAATAAATATTATATATATTTCGACAGTAATGTCTACTTTACCTTGTCATAAATAGGTGCCAGTTGTTTGCAATGGCCACACCAGGGGGCGTAAAACTCAACCAAAACGTCCTTGCTTGTATCCAAAGCCACGCTGTCGAAATTGCTGGACACCAACACTTTAACCTACAGAAAAAAAAAACAAGAATAAAATATACCTCATCAAAAACCAATCTAACATCAGAAAAACTAGCAAACATTGAGGGAAGAAACTTACAGGCTCTTTATCCCAATCATCTGGCAAATCTTGGCTGAGCAGATGCTGCTTGATCGTACCGTCCAACACTCCCTGGACGAAAGTTTTCAGGTTATCCGTGGTAATTTCGTCAGTCTCAGGTTTGAATTTAATCATGTCGTCTTCCAAAATGATCAATCTCACGCTGGGCACGTCCTCCTTCTTCATGCCGAAGAATTCCAAGATTCTTTGGTGGTCTTCGTCGGTGGCGTCGATCACGACGAACAGGACCTTTTCTCTGAAGGATTTGGCAGCGCCGCGAGCCGCATCGGCAACAGCGTTGTAATGTTCATCGCCTAGATCAAGAAAAAATAAAGTAGTTCAAATGACCCAATGTTTTAAAAGTAGTTCAAACAACCCCAAAGTTTTTCAAAGTAGTTCAAATAACCCAGTATTTTTAATTGATTTTTTACATTGTAACCATTAATATACGTAAAATCTTTTTTTTTGGTATTGAGCAAGTTGAAAGAAGCTGATATTCGGTGTCAATTCCAAACAAAACTCACCTTTATTGACGAAAAGCAACAAGTGGTGCTTGATTTCGCCGCCGAAAATTTTCTGCGCTGTTTCATGGTTGAAATCGACCAGCAACGGTAAAGAGTTGAATTGGATGAAGGTCTTCAATGCAGCTTCTGTAGTTTCACCATCGTATTTCACTTGATTATCATCATCAAACTATAAAAAAAAGTAAATACAAAATAGAGATAATAAAATACAAAAAGCATTTATATGAAAAATATTAAACAAATTACGAATACTTTTATATAATAAATTATAAATTTCGTTAGCGGAGGATAGCTAGAAACAAATAAAAAAGTGTTTAGGTATATTATAATCAAAGTTTCCAAAAGTTACCTTCTTGAACAGCACAATCGTATTATCCTGCACCTCGTAGTTGCTAAAGACATCGTCGCTGTCAGAAATACCGAAAACGACGTCATCGACGGAACTGGCAACGGCCAAAAAGGTTTTTGCCAGGTCGCTGGATTGGTCCTTGAAGAAACCTACCACGACGATGTTGGCAGAGTCAACAAAGGTCTTGGCTTCATCTACAGAAGGAAGACTGGTTGCCGGAGGTCCGGATTTCTTCAAAAGCCACGCTACGATGTCATCGGCCTGTCTACCTCCTAGAAATGACGTTTATGTCAAACACTATGTCTTTTATATTTTCAAAAACCGAAAATTACTTAATAGATATCGATTTTCACTACAAGAAGTGCTAGACAAAACACAAAATTGGATAAAAGCATGTTTATTTTATGGTATGTTTCATTAAAAATTGCTTATCAAGTTTTGACTCACCCTGTATGTACTAAACAAGATTTTCGAATTTTGACAGAGCTTAAATGTGAAGAGAATTTAATAAAAAAAACCGTAATATTTCAAATAAAAAAATAAAATCACACTACATATAGGTAAATTAGGTAAATATGTAGGTATTTCATGACAAATCCAATGAGCAATAATTTTCTTTCTTGTTTTTTCAGTGCATATTTATCGCTCTAGACTCTTAGACAGACGTTCCTCTACCCATGTTACCAAATTATCACTATCAGCCGATGTTTAAAACTTCCTAATTTTAATCATAATTTCATTCATATTTGTTGATAACAAGCATGGTAAACGAATAGTTTGTTTAGAGTAATAAAAATGTCGAAAATAAAGAAAAACTTTACACTTTTTTTATAACACTATAATGTAATTATTATTTAACATTATGCAAAGTAACTGCATAATTTCGTTGGTTAAAACTGTTAAAAATACCTCATAAATTTTGCCATAACATCCAAAAATATTTACCCACCAATCAAAGACACTTTCAACTCATAAAATTTAAAAATAAAGTAGTAAATATGATTTTCCAGCCAGTGAACAATCATTTCCGAATTTGTTTACATATATTACGTAAAATGTCTTGAACATTATCGTTAAATTATTATTAAACCGTGATAATGACACCAGCTTGCACTTTAATGCACAAAAATTATTCCATAAATAATTCATCGAATATTAAAGGAGATATTAAAGAAAATAGACTGTGAAATTTAAAAAAGCACGTCGGGAAGTCTTTGAAATGAATATTGATGATGATAATTTCTGTTTAGCATACCTTTATACAGGGTGCACTGTCGGTCGGTCCCATGACAAAAATTAAAAACGCAAATCTAATATTTTTATCAGCCTCGGTATATACAAGGTGTTTCGCAAAATAAAGTAAAATCTGATCGTCCCTATGTTACTACAAATAGAAAATACCCTACCATTGTCCTAATATTGCAACATTTTTTTCGTGTGCCTTTCAAAAACGACACGAACTGAAAAAAAAAATCAATTAAATATCTCAAGTTAACCAAACCCTTTCCCACAATAAGAAACCCTTTTTACCTGAATATTCAACAGGGCTTCCGCTTCTGTAGAATTTCAGCGTCGGGTAACCTCTGACTTTGTGCTCTTCAGCCAATTCCTGATGAGCTGTGGCGTCTACTTTGGCCAGCTTAATGGCCGACCCTTTTTCCGACAAGATTTGAGCAGCTTTTTCGTATTCGGGAGCTAGGGCTTTGCAGTGGCCGCACCAGGGGGCATCTAACGTCAGAAAAATTAATTAGTTGTTATCAGAAAATAAAATTTTGGATTAATAATAATAAGTCATTTGATTACTATTTGATTAGTTAAGGGCAAGTCTACCAGTTCATTGCATTTGGGAGATAATAAGCTTTTTAACAAAAAACTTCGTATTAAGACTATATTTTTATCTCTCCAAAAAGTCCAAAATAGATTTCCAAGGCCAAAATTATAATGAAAGAAGCGATAGCCTCTATAAGAAAATAAAAGAGGCTTTTTAATACAATCTAATAAAATATATGTATTGCTCACTCATCTGTAGATGTTAGTAAGGTATGGCAATCTCTTCTTTAATTTTAAAGAACATAACATAAATAAACATAACATACGCCGTAAAATTGAAAACAAATTAAAATAATCATACAGAAAGTCTGAAGCTTTTTGGTTTTACCTTATTGGCAATTGTTATTAGGTAGTAACTGTTAATTTTGGAAGTTTAACTTAAGTTTTAACTTAAGTTAAAGTGTTCTCGAATAGTTTTTTTTTTTTTAAACATTTTAAATAGTTTTATTTATCATTTTTTTATTAACATAAAAAACTAAATAGAGAAAATTCGGGTTTTCCCAAAATATCTTAGAAAATAAACAGATTTTTTTTTTTTAGATTTAGAAACATTTGCTTGCATCTTGTGAAAAACACAGTAAACAGATATTTTAAGTGCATCTATACTTATCAGATAAGACCAAGATAAAAAATTGGCATCAACACACTTAAACTGCTCAATACGTAACTGAACGAAGTAATACTGAT
>NW_022146663.1:31091-67234 GCF_002938485.1 Sitophilus oryzae
CCAGTTACGTATTGCTATTTTGTGGATTTGTCAGTCTTTATGGAGCTTATTTTATGTTATTTATTATTTATTCTACTACTTAGTTGCAGATAAAGGTAGTAATTCTAGATGGAAATTGTGGCGGAACTTAAATTAACAGTGACACTATCGCGATTTATCGAAAAAGACTCTAAAATAGTTGGTTGTGTAGCGTGCGGTAGATCTCGGCAAAAATTGAGTGAAATAATGGAACAACTTTTCGCTAGTAAGTGACTATATAATATACATACGTGTAGTAAACCGAATAAACCGATCATTTATGAAATTCACTTAAATTAACTAAATTATATATTTTTCTTGCATTTTAGCTTTTATTTATTACTTGTCAAAGATTAGATGTCAAAGAATTTAGATACGTTAATTTGACTTACCTGCTTCAGTAGCGTATCGGATGTTTGTGCTAATAAATACTTATTATAACTTATCTATTTTTTATTAGAATTATATATTTTTATAACAATTTTAATAACTACCAACATTTATTCACAACGTAAAATAAAAACAAAAATTATTGAGTCTACCCCCACGTCTACCCTACATCATAGTTTTATATTTTAAATAAAATTAGAACGACACTGATAAACTGGAATTTAAGTCGGCCATATTTGAGGCCCATCGCGGTGTACCAAGGGTGTACCTAAGATTTTTGATATGCTCCTTCCCTTAGTCTTCTTATTCAAAGGATCCTGTATTACGGTTTCCGAAATCCCAATGATGAGCGTAGAATTCGAGCCAATTCTGTTCACTGCAAATTCTTCAAAGTATATAATTTTGTTAATCTCTGATGTTACTATGATTACGGCACTACTTTTAGTACCCTCAAATTTTAAAAAAGACTCTCAATTTTTTGAAATAAATCAATTTTTAAAATTTTCAAACTTGAATATCTCTCGGTTATTTTGGAATTGATTGAAAACGACAGAGAGAAAATTTGTTTCTTCTATCGAGATCTACCAGCTCTCAAAATATTTGTATCAAAGGGATCTATGAGGTACAATTCCATTCTAATGCATAAATATGGATAGCATTATACCCCTTCCTTAATATTTTTATTCAAAGTTTTAATGTTAATTAAATTATTGTTAATAATCCCTACCAGTGTTAACACCACATAACTGAAACTTACATTACACAAGTCTTTAATAATCAACCATAGACTTGTATAAAAGATAGACTAACCGTAAACATCGACTTGTTTTCACCCTGAACCAATCCCTGAAACATAGTTGTAAACAAATCTTTTTATGCTTGTTTATTTACGGTTTGATTAGACCGCAGACTTGACAGATCGTTTTATCAAGATTTAACAATGTTAAAAATGAATCATCGTAACAGAGATAATAATATATGACGGAAAAAAAGTTATCACAGTAACCTTTGAAAGAAATTACCATACACCATTTAAAAGCCTTCTATGACTCCGGTTTTTTAGCCATACCATAGCATGATTAATTTTTAAACGGTAAATGCTACCTTTTATCTGTATTTTTGTCAAAAACATTGTTTTGATATTGAAATAACAATGGAAAAATTGTTTATTATTATTATTATTATTAACACTTAAGTTAATTATAAAGCTATACATCAACATAGATTATTAATTTACTATATTAGTTAATTATACTCCAACAAATAATGATTCATTTACATACAATTAACCCCAGTGACCTAATAATACATGCTTTTACGCAAAAAAACTCTCGTCGCAGTAACTTTAATTAAAAAACGCTACATAGAAACTTGGTAGTTAATATTTAAATGAAAAAAAATACTTTCTACAGTATGTCCCCGGATTTTCTTTAAAAGAGGAAAACTTTTATTATATTTTGAAATAAAAACGCATCATAAAGATTTTTGCTTGTTTTAAAAATGGTTAATCCATGGTTAATCTCCTTTATAAGTTTCCATATTTCCATACCGTTTTAGAGAAAATTAAAAAACATGAAAAAAAAAAAAAAAAAAAAAACGCGTTTCTATGGTGTAATATAAATTTGTAAAGACAATCCGGGACATATTTTAGAGCAATCTGTAGACTTTTAAATTAAATTTTAAGTTTTTATTAAGATGTATATTTATAACAAACGACAGACGATATAATCGATTGTTATTTCGAAGGCTACTGCAACGACGTTTTTATTTTCGATCATAGGGTATTATAATGTTAAAAATATTACATTACAGTCATATATAGCAACATATATTAATAGTAAATGCAAATAAAATTAAGCAAAAAGTGTTTTTTTTCTCTCCTAAAGTTAGTGCACAATTTAAAACCAAACCTACCACACTATAAAAAACACTTACCGTGTCTCCCAACCAGTTGGCCATTTCATCTAACTCTCTATCTTCGTCAGTCTAAACGGGGATTCACATAAAAAAGTACACAAAAAGCGGTAAGAAAAAAAATAGAAAAGAAAAACAACATTTAAATCACTTTAAACAACAATATATTGAGAAAAAATGCAGAACAATGTAGAAAAAAAAACAGCAAAAACATTTAATAAATATAAATATGTCAAACAAATACAGTGGGGATAGAAAAAATAACCCTTTTTTTTAAAGAATTAAAAAACTGAACTTACCAAAGGTTTTGCTTGAGTTACTGTACTCAAACCACCAGAGATTTGATTTGGATTTATATTGTCCTTGTATGAACTTCCACTAAACAAGGAGAAAAAATACTTAAAAAAATAATGAATGATGAGGTTAGAATAACCAACCTCGTTTTGGACGATTCATACGTCACATTGCGCGACTGGGCGAACATGTCAAACTCGTCACTCGATTTCCCATTGGTTTTTGCAGTTTTCGGTGCATCCCCTAATCCTAAATATCAGCAACAATAAAAAAACAGTCTTATAATAGATTTAAAGTTAATTTATAACCTAATTTGCTGGCAGCATCGGGTAAATCATCTTCAAAATCGATAAGACTGTCTTCGCTTTTCAATGGGGCCTTTCCCGTGGGACTTTTACTGGCCAATGCAGAATTTGGAGCCGGGATAGCTTTGGCCACCATCTCGGAAGCAGACTGTGGAGCCCTATTTTTTTCCCATCTACTGTACCTAAAAATATAATTAAAAAACGATTAATGAAGAAAATTTGTAATTTTTTATAAAAAAATACTATTTTTGTTACCTTAAAATAAATTATTATTCATATCGTCGTTTATCCTTAACAATTCTTCTGTCAAAGTGTCGTTGGTGATTCGGGAGATGAGATCGACGAGTCTGTGCTGCATACTCTGACATACGGCATGTAGTTCCTATAAAATATGCGGGAGATAGTGTAGCACGTTTTAAAATACTTTCGGAGATATAATGAGGGCGATTTAGGTCAGTAGTTCATTTGTACCGATCCATTAATCTCAATACTTTTTAAAATAAGTAGGAGATAGTATAGCACGTTTTAAAATTTATTTCATATGCATGGTGATTCAAGTTGAGTAGTTCATTTGAAATTAACCCTTTATTCCAATTATTTATAATATGTAGGAGATAGTATAGCACGTTTTAAAATTTATTTCATAAGTATGCATGGCGATTCAAGCGAGTAGTTCATTTGTACCAACCCTTTTTATTCCAATATTTTCTATATAATATGTAGGAGATAGTATAGCACGTTTTAAAAATACTTTCATAAGTATGCATGGCGATTCAAGCGAGTAGTTCATTTGTACCAACCCTTTTTATTCCAATATTTTCTATATAATATGTAGGAGATAGTATAGCACGTTTTAAAAATACTTTCATAAGTGTGCATGGCGATTCAAGCAAGTAGTTCATTTGTACCCACCCTATTTACTCGATTTTTGTTTTCTATAAAAATGTGAAATAGTATGGCACGTTTTAAAAATTTCATAAATATACAGGGGCGATTCGAGTAAGTAGTTTATTTGTACCCAATTCTATTTAGCAATTAATCTTTTTCTATAAAAAATGGAATTAGTATAGCTCTTTCTAAAGATACTTTAATAGATATACAAGGCAATTCAAGCAAGTAGTTCATTTGTACCAGCCCCATTCTTACTCTCAATATTTTTCTATAAAAAAATGTGAAATAGTACGGCACGTTTTAAAAACACTTTCATAGATATATACAGGGTGAGTAGTTGATTTGTACCAACTCTAAAAACATTTTACACGTAATACAGACCTGTAAAAGCTCTAGCTCGTCCTGTTGCTCCTGTCCTGGTTTAATTTCGCTCAACATTTCGCCCAAAACGTTCATGTTGCTCTGAACAACGTCCAGCTCAGACTGAAGCTTGGCTCTTTGCTCGGGAGTCAGAGCACCCCCGCTTGTTGGAGAGCCCATCGAATGGAGTGGACTGGTCGATGGAGATGGACCTGGGACAACTCTGTCCCCTGCTGGTGTGACACTTGTAGAATGTACACTCTGTACACATATTAAAAAAATATAGTTTAGTGAGCTAAACTCTGTTTTACGACTTGGTGAAGATTTCAACAGAAAAAAAGGCAGATGATCTATACCAATCTATTTTTTTTATAAGAAATAGTTCTTTTTATAGATTTTTGTATATATAGTATTTTGTTACACACACCTTTGTTAATTTTGTATTTTGTAAACACACATTTTTTTTTTTCATATATTTTAATTATTTGTCACTAAAAATTTAAATACCCTATATTAATTTCCTGCTTTATTTCCTGCTATGCGTTGTACCAACTTATTTCTTGATAAAATAAAATAAACTACTTTGAAATTAAATGACAGACACATCTATGACTGTCAAGGATTTTGTTGGTGGACAAACTATATAAGTATAAAAATTGATACTGACTTTTTGGGGAGTGTGTATGGGAGCCAAACTGTCCAAATCCGTTGGGGGAAATTCTATTCCCTTCGCTAATAAGTCTTTGTACACTACATTGACACCAAGCAGGTCTTGGTCGGCTTGAAAGGCACAGGCCCAACACTGGATCAAACTCAACACTTTTTCCTGAACCGCTGTAGGCGGATCGTTCCTGGGACTTAGTAATTTAACCTATAAAAACATAGAATTTAGAAAAAAAAAACACATTAGTTTGTAACAGACATACTAATTCCTGTACAAAATCCTTACTGCACGCCAGAACATGAAATCTTTTACCGCAATTTTTAACACAGGTCTCTAGGATGGTCAATGTGTACATAACCACTGTATAATTTTTTCCAGCATTTTGATTCAATCTCTTTCTAATCGCTTTGATGGCGTCTTTGGGGCCTTCTTCCGTTTCGTTGATGATGTCACATATTTCCATGTTCAAAGCCCAGTTTTCTGAGGCCAGAGTTCCATCGGTTGCTTGTTCTAGAACACATATTGCCACTAACTTATTTCTTCAGATGATAAATTTAATCTAAACTCATCAGCATAATGTTTGCGTTACCTCAACCGGTAAACAAATAGCAATTAGAGCAAAGTGTACATAATTAGCGTGACTAATACTTGAATAGTTGTTTTATTATTGTTTTGAAAGTCTGAAAAAAACCTACATACTTATAGACATATTTCCCAATAATAAAAAAAAACTGAAGTCATTATACGGATAATTATAGAATAAAAAGGCGTTTAAATATTAAAGTTAATCTCCTTTAAAATGATAAACCATAAAATACAATACCGATATAAACAAATCCGTGAACAAATAGAAAAATATGACTCGACGAATTCATCAATTTCTTCGACTAGGGATCAGTAATTAAGGGAATACTCACCAATTTTACTACCAACGGGGGTGGAAAAAGGGTTTCCAATAAGGGCGTTTTGTAGAAACGACATTTTATGGCGTATTTTTCCACAATATTTTTAATCAAAACGCAAATTTTTCACAATTAATTTGACGTTTAATTGTCACTGTCAGGTGGGAACAACATCGGAGTGACTAGTCGTCCGCTAAACGGATGAATAAAATAAATTAATTATTGTTTTGTTATTGTTTCGGTCGTACCGGGTCGTACGTCGTTTCATCTCAAAACTTGGGAGACTATTTATTACTAACTAATTAATTATTGTTATGAGGGTACAAATGTAATTATCGGTAATCAAAATAGCATAATCTTCAGCATTTTTTCGAATTGTTATTATTTGACCGGACGCGTTTAATTTTTTTATTCGTCCGTTTCGGCGGACGAGTAGACACTTGAAGTCATTTGACAGGTGTAAAATGTTTTGGAATTTTTTTTATACATTTATTTAAATATTGCAGTAAAACTTATATTAAAATCCTTTTAAAACATGACTGTGGATCTCAGTAAAAACAATGCTGCCTTAAAAGAAGCCTGGAAGGACGTTTAAACGACAAACCGACAAAAATTGGTAAGTTTTAGGTTATCTCTTTCGAATTTTTCTTTACAGGTGTTTTTTAGGGCTCTTTTCGGGTACGAGGGACAAACTAACACACTGAAGCTCGTTAGCAAAGGCGATGGAGGTATTAACGAACTTCGGGAAGACCTGAATTCGGGGAAAGTCATGTACGCCTTTGTTAAACTGTACGACCCTAAAACTTCACTTGATAAGTGTGTTCTGATCAACTGGCAAGGCGAGGGGGCGAATACAGTAAGAAAAGGAATTTCAGCAAATCATTTACGCGATATAGAACGATTTTTTACTGGAGCTCACTTGACTTACAATGCCAGAAACGAGGATGAAGTTGATGAAGATTTGTTGGTGGATAAACTCAAAAAAGTGGGATCGGAATATAGTTTCAAAATGAAAGTTGAGCCTTTTGAGCCTGCTGTCCCTGTTGGTAAATAATATCTACATTATGCTTTAGTTTCAGACTATTTATAAGAGTTTTTAGGCACAAGATATCAGAAAGTTAATGCAGTCAAAGAAATTAACTCTCAAGAAAGAGACAAAATAAAAAAAAAAGGAAGAAGAAGAGGAGAAAAAACGCTTAGAGGAGGAAAAGAAACGAAAAAAGGAAGAATCATTGAAGCTAGAACTAGAAATTGCACAAAGAGAAGGTAACTTTTACTACATTTAAAAAAGAAAAGATCTTTGCTATGTGATTATTATTACTTCAGAAATCGAAACGAAAAAACGAGACCATGAGTCAGAATTGAGAAACGAAAAGATCGATCAAATCAAGAAAATAGAACAAGAAAGCACTAAACAAGAGACTGAAAAACATACTGCTCCTGAGAAGCCTGTTAGGGCTTCAATACTAAAAGCTCAAAGCAACTTTGAAAACAATTCAAACCCTACAATTTCTAAATCGTAAGTAATTTGGTATTTAACATTTTAAAATTTTCTTTTTTATGATATTTTTTTGTGTTTTAAGACTTTCTCCTGAGCCAACAAATGCCGAACAAGCTTTAAGTGACGATGATGGTGACCAGTTTGCTACAATCAAAAGGTAATCAAGTTTTAGCTTAATATCTACAGAGTGTATGTAGATTACGTAGGTTAATTGAAACCCCATATACAGTTACACAGGATACACATACAGTTATACAGGATGAGACAAAATTAACATTGAACATTGGTCATTTTAAAAGCAAGTTAGTCTTTTTATTTTAAATGGAATTCCAGTATATTATTCCGATATTCAATGGAGAATTCATAACTCTTCAATATAGTGTTGAGGTTGCCTACCTATTAGACAAAGAATTTCCTAGATATTTTCATTCTTATGATTTTAATTTTTTTAGAGATATTTTTGTGTGTTTTAGGTCTCCGAAAGACCTAAACAATCATAAGACTGCCGAAGAAACAACGACGCCAGTCGAAGAGAACGTAGCAGCCCCCAAAACATCCCCATTTAATGAACAAACTGTTCAGATGTTAGAACAAGATTTTGTCGACGAGTATATTTATGGAATTAAGGATTCTTACAAAGCTAGAGCTTTGTATGACTATCAAGCAGGTTAGAGATTAGTTTTTTTTTTTAATAAATTAATTTGTGTTATTTTTTCTTGTAGCTGATGATACAGAAATATCTTTCGATCCTGGTGATATAATAACTAACATACAGAAGGTCGACGAGGGTTGGTGGCAGGGCTTGGCACCAGATGGCATCACTTATGGACTTTTCCCGGCCAACTATGTCGAATTAATCGAGTGAAACTCTTTTAAACAATTGGAAAATTGCTGTGAGAAAAAAAATAATCAACAAAAATCAGAAAATTGTAAAAATTTAGGTTGTTATTTTCAGGATAAATTTATTTTCGAATTTTACAATGACTGAATTATTTTATTTTATTGTTTAAGTATTATTATAATTGCTTGATATTTTTAAAGCCTAAACCGCTTATATTATTGCTTTATTCCAAAAGAAATTATAGTATTATATATAGAAACATTTTTTATGACAAATATTTATAGGATGTTACAATTTATATGGCATAGTAATTTTATCACGTTATAGAAATGTATTATTATAACCCTTTATTAGCTTTTCTCTTAAGATATAATCGACAATTTAACAAAGCTGTGTTCTTTTCAGAAAAAAGCCAATGGTTTTATACATTGACTTTTTATTTTCACATATTTAATAAAATTACATCAAATAAATTGAGTTTTATTCCTACAATTCCAAAAATTTTAAAAATTATTTTTGTATTACTGGTTGCATAAATTTAAAAAATCTCAGAGATAAGGAGGTAGGGAGAATAATGGTGCATGCTTTCTATAAGGGAAGGTCAGAAATTAATAGTGATTATAAGCACAGAATATCTAGCTACGCGTAGCTAGAAGTTTCTTGAGTGCTATCTTTGGTTAATCTTAAAAATATCACGTAGTTAATTAAACTACTATAGTAATATAATATAACAGTCCATATTATACCTAAATAAATAATGATCTTTTTATCAAGACGAGGAAACAGAAAATACTGTGAATAGTATATAATTACTATAAACAATCATTAAAGTCAATTTTTATCACACTTCAGCGCCCTGGGCCTATGCAACTGTATATATCTTATTTTATTTCACTGTTTAAAAGCTTAGAAATAAGAATTTCTTATTAGTTATTTTATTTACTTATTTTATGTTAATTTTCTGTTTAAACCAGCCATTATTATTAAAATGTTAGAGAGCAACGAACCATGATTGAAATATTAAACGAAAAATAAAATTGACTAAATTAACTACATACCCTTGTTTATATATTCTTACATACATAACAAATAAAATCATAAAATCAGTTCAAGGAGGAATACAAAAGCCGTTTATATTCGTTTACAAGTTCAAAAAATCAGAAAGAATTAGATGACGAGCCAAACTAATCCCGTAAAACCTAGAAATTCGAAATAAAAATAGGTCAAAAAAAGCAATCGGCTGTTATTATTATTTATTTGATCTCCCCTGTAGACCCACGGGCAAAAATCCTGTTTTTCCTACCTCTATATCTCTGGTAAAGACTGATCATTTATTGTATTACTGGTTGCATAAATTTGAAAAAACTTCAATGAGAGACATTTAAAAATTAAAAAACTTTTTAATTATTTTAATAATAACAGTTTATTCGAAAACAACCAAATATAATAATTTTGTACAACTACAATTCACATTTAATAAGGCATTCATTAAATGTTACGTTATCGATTTTAAACTCCCACACAATAGTAAAATATTAATCACAGTAAACTGCGCTACATTACTTCAAATTGAAAAACACGATAAATATAAACACGAAACCGCAAAGTACTTGACTAAAACCGTATGTAAACAGCAGATAACCGACTTTTTTATTGCCATTTTCCTAATTATTCAAAATATTTTGCCTACGTGACGTTCGCAACGTGACGTCTTTCGCACGTATCGCGAGAGCGACAGAGAAAAACGCGCGAACAGAGAGAGACGACGAATTTGAACCAAAATAAACCTGAAAGAAAAGTTCGTGAGCTCTCTTCAAGTTTTTTCGCACGTTTATTTATATTTCCTCGCTTGTAAGAGGCAAACGCGTCGTGTGAACTTGATCGTACAGTTTTTATTAAGTGTATTATTTTATATTAATTCGAAATAAATTAAAACAACGTAAAAATGTGTGAGGAGAAACAGTGGAACAGCACCCAGCTGAGGCGATATGATCTGGAATTGGAGCAAATTCCCAGGCTGTATTATACCGATCCAAAAATCGACGAATTGATCAGCCTAAATGTAAATATCAAGTTTATTATTAGTATATCTCGATTACTTCCCAACCTAACTTAATTCGAATGTTTTAATAGGATTAAATGATTAAATGCATGATTTTTCGGTGTTTCAGAAACCAGTGGTAATAACTGGTTCGAATATCATCAAGACGGCTAAGGCTAACTGGACCCCCGAATACTTGGAGCAGAATATAGGCAACGCTGGACATACAGTAATGTTGTCCAAAACGCACAAATTCAAGTAAGGAATTCATATTCTTTATTTACTAGTTAAATAATCAAGAATCACATAATACTTGGTTGGTTCCAAGAACTAATATGATTCGTCATGTTTGAGTAAACAAAACATGACTAAAACAACAAGTGATTTATTTGTTTTATGTCAGTAATTAGTCAAATAGGATTCATAAAAAACACTAATTTTTAATTGTTCTTTGATTGTTTTATAGATATTTCGATGAATCAAAAGTCTTAAACAAAAATAACCCGCATGGAATTGAATTTACACCGCCCACAAGGAAAACCAAAATGAAAATTGGCGAATTTATGAGGAAACTACGTGAATGGAAACCTGGAAATGATAGGTGTGTTTTTTTTTAATATCAATGGTTTTAAGGTTTTATATTTTAATTTTTTTCTAGGCTATATTTACAACAACCCTTAAATAACACAATAGGGGACTTACTAGTGAGGGATTTCATCAATTTCGACTGGGAATACATTAATAATAAGCAAAGTAAACATAATTGGGGTCCTTTAACGTCAAATTTAATATTAATATCACAGGTACAGTATTGCAATTTAAGATAAAATAATAATATATTTACTAGAGTTATTACTAGGAAGGTAACGTTACTCCGTGTCATTATGATGAACAACAGAACTTCTTTGGCCAGGCTTACGGCTATAAAAGATGCATTTTATTCCCTCCAAGCGATTTTGAGTGTTTGTATCCTCATCCAGTTTATCATCCGCATGACAGACAAAGTATGGTAAGTTTGGCTCATTTGAAAATCTCTTTAACTTGTTATTTACCATATTAATGCAAGTTTTTGAATTGAACAAGTATGCAACCAAGAATACGCCGAATTCTATGAAATTTAAAGTATTATTGGTTTTATAACTTGCGACGTATTAACAAGCCATAATAAATCCAGTTAAATTCATAAACTGTTGAATCAATTTATTCGTTTTATTTTTAGGTAGACTTTGACAAGCCCGACTACACGAGATTTCCTAGATTTAAGTTCGCCAAAGGTTATGAAACAGTAGTGGAACCCGGGGACGTACTGTACATTCCTATTTATTGGTGGCATCACATCGAATCTCTGATGAGGGGCGGACCAACTATATCTGTCAATTTTTGGTATAAAGTAAGTCAGTTTCGTGTATAACGACATATTAAAATATCGATATTTTTGTATAACATCTCTAGAGTAAAGATTTTATAATGATGATAAAATTTTTGTAGCATTTTAGGGATGTTGAAGAAGTATCGACATATTTACAAATATCGATATTTTTAATGTCGATATTTTATGATATCGATACTTCTTGTACACCACTACTATTTTTTCAAAAAACAATTACTGACAAATATAATTTGGTAGGATTTTTTCAAAAAAATAATAGAGAAGTCTCTAAATGTCGATTGTCGATTTATTGTTTTACATCGATCCTTTACTATATTGACAATTCTTGCGCATCCCTACTATATTTTTTTTTGGGAATTTTTTACAGATTTTTTACTGATTATAAAAATTTTGTAACATTTTTCAAAAAAAAATTAGGGATGAGGAAAAAGGAACAGTATCGATATATGCAAATATCGATATTTTTTAATATCGATATTTTACTATGTTGATAATTCTTGCACAACCTTTGTATACTTTTTTGCAGAAACTTTTATAGATTTTTTACTGATAATCACAATTTAGGAGAATTTAGAGATTATCGAGATATTTAAATATTGATATTTTATTCTCGATACTTCTTGTACATCCCTACAATTTTTTTGGAGAAATTTTATATTATACTGATCGTCAAAAATTTGTAACATTTCAAAAGGAAACAGTAAGGATGCCAAGAAGTATCGACATATTCCAATATCGATATTTGTGTATCGATATTTGAATATATCGATATTTTTTGCACATCCCTATTACTTTTTTTTTTGCAGACATGCTAAAATTTTGTTTCTTTTTTACAGGTCGGGCCCACAAGTCTGGAATACCCTTTGAAGGACCATCAAAAAGTGTCCATCACCCGAAACGTGGAGAAAATGTTACTGGAAGTCCTACAAGATCCTAAAGAAGTGGGACCTCTATTAAGATCGATGGTTCTGGGACGGTACACCGAATAATACCACGTCCCGTATGGAAAACCTTCAATAATTCAGACTGTGATTTTTTAAAATATAAGAGACAATGTGGGAAAAATCTTAGCCAGTATAAAATTCGTACCTACTCAGCGACAGTGCTTAAAATTATCATATTTATGGTCTTTTATCGTGGTTATCCCAGAGAAATAGTAAACATAGATGGTTTTAGAAACCATCTATGTTTACTTATTTTTCTGAAAAACCTTGTCATCGAGATGAAAACAATAATATGTATATATTAGACTGATTATTTTACTGTATCTTATTTAATTTTACCTTATACTTATATAGCCAGAAACCTACTAGATTTGGTCTAAAATTGACTACTATTAGCTTATATTTAAGTAAGATTTGTCCAGTGTGTACTTAACTAACATAAAAAAGACTGAATTATAAAATATTTTAAGTTTTTTTTTTGTTACAGTAAATATAATTTTTCAGATGAATTATCTAAAAACAAAAAAGAAGATTTAACCAAAAATAACTACTCACTTTTTTGTAAATATATTTATATTGGATTGTTACCCATATAAACGAGTATTATTAATACCAGGACACAAAATAACTCAGTCTTTTAGTTTTGTGTTAATGGCTTAAAATGTTTTTAAAACTTATTTCAGTTAGTTATGTACCTAATGATTGTATAAAAATAAAACGATTTTATTCTTAACACTTGTCTATATTTTTAAAGAAAAATCTACCTATAGCCTGTCCAACGCATCAGGCAATATTTCGACAGATGATATCCAAAAAATGACAGAAAATACATGGCAGACAACTGTCATTGTCACTGTCATGTATCTTTCCGTTGAACAAATTATCTGTCTAAATTTGATTGGTATACAACATATATTAACTATAGTGTTTTGATTTGTAAAGTGGTCACATACGTAACGACGTGTTGTACATCAAGTTGTACGTCCTGGTTTGTTCTGTAATATATCTGAATCGCAAATACGACAGGCTTGAACGCAGTAGAGGAAAAAAAGTATTGAAGAACATGTAATAATTCTTACACAAAAAGCTTTTTATTCAGGCAATAAATCATCTCCCAGTTCTTCGTTTCCAAAGTCTTCAAAATCGAATCCTTTCCCTGCCCCAGTCCTAGGCCTTACTGGTAAAGGACCCAAAGGATCTGCATAGTTATAATCTAAAAAAACACAAGTGGCCTTTCGATGGTATTAGTTCATAAAAAAATATTTTACTAGGGATGGGCCAATATATCGATATCTAAAATATCGATATATCTTTTAAGAATGTCACTAAGAGAATCGATCTTTTACCTAGATTATTTTGTCCTATTCCAGAGTCTGAACTGCCTGCGCTGTCCTGATGACGTACCGTCCTAGTACTGCGCAGGTTTCTATTGGCCGAAGGTGGAGGAGTACGTTTTGAGGTGTCATGTTCCAGTACTGGACTAAATCCGGATCCTGTCCTCGATGACAGACCACTATTGCTCCTTCGAGAAGCTAGAAAAATGTTTTTTCTTGTTTTATAATCGCTAGTGTTTCATGGTTTTTGAAGAAAAGAACAGTTTTTAAGTCTGTTTTCATAATTTTAGTTCAAATATCACTCGAATTGCTAGTGGCATACAAAAATAACTGTTTAAAAATATAAAAATACCAAAAAAAAATGGTAAAATTTACCTGGTCTGCTACTATTCACCCGTTCACGAACTTCTTTAGATTTTTCCAGTTTTTTTAGCTCCAACAAATAGTCTTGAGCCTCTCGCATGCCAAGGTCACTGCACAGTCTCACCAAGAAACGTAGGCATTCGCTATTTTCTGGAAATTGTCTATAATTTTACAGAAAAATATATATTTACTTTAATATCAATATACAGTGTATGCAACCAAAGATACATCTATTATCGACCTTATGTCAACTGTATTTAAGGTTAAAAATACAGAAGAAAAACAATTATGATTCAGTGTAATGTGAGTTGCATACCTTATGAAAATTTATCTCATATGCTGTTATATTGTAAATCATTTAAATACCTAATAAGATTATTTTGCAGATTGTGACATTTTTTCCAAAACTATCTACTAAATAATGACAAAACTTACCTATGTATTTCTTGGTACAGAGTTAGAGCCTTGTGCATATTACCGCTTCTTCTGTGACAGCCTGCAACCATCATGTTCCATTTGGGATCCCCCGGCTGCATTATGGCCGCCTTTTCAAAGTACGACAGCGCTTTCTCGACCACCTGCATTTCAATGTAGTACGACCCTAACCAGTCTATAGCAGATATATTTCCTGGGTAGTACCTAAAAGACTAAAAGAAAAATATAATAAATTAACTATCGACAAATCAATAAAAGTTATATAGCGTGCTTACTTACGTCAACATGATAATGATGTGCCTGTTGCTTATCGCCTTCATTGTCAAACAACTCCCCCAACTTCTGCAAAGCCTTGGAATCGGTGGGTACCAATCCCAAAAGCTGTTGGTACGTATCAGCTGCAGCCTCCACATCACCAACCAGCTCCAAAAGGTTAGCCACTTGGTAAACCACGGCAGGCAACAGAGCTAAAGAGCCAGAGAACCTCTGGAAACAAGTCAAGGCTTCCAGGTAGTGCCCTTGACGTTTCAGGCAAAGGCCTAGGTTGAAGATGGCCTCGAAGTGGGTACAGTCCAGGTCCAGGGCCTTGCGGAAACAACGGGAGGCGTGGTCAAGGTGGTTCTTGGCTAGGAGACATGCGCCGTAGTTCACTAAGGCATTGGCGTCGGGAGATGCATGTTTTTCTGCCGATTCTCCATAGATGAGTGCATTGTTGTAATCACCTTGCTACAAAAATAAAAAAAATAAAAACGTTATTAATTTCTTTGTTACCGATTAATTTCTTTGTTACCTGATATTTAGTGTAGTCATACAATAAAATAGCTATAGTGAAAATTTTTGAATAAAAAAAGAACAAGGAAGGAGTATAATGCTATCCATGTATTTATGCATGTTAGAAGGAGGTTGCAGGGACTCTAGGGTGGGGATCCTTGACAGTTCTGTTTGACGGTTTATTTGACACATTTCAATTTGATTTGAAATTTTATGGATTTTTCAGTCTTTACTGAGCTTATTTTATGTTATTTATTATTTATTCTACAACTGTAGTTGTTTAGAGGTAGTAAATTGAGAACGAAATTGTGACAGAACTTAAATTAACAGTGACACCATTGCGATTTATCGAAAAAGACTGTAAAATAGTTGGTTGTGTAGCTTGCGGTAGATCTCGGAAAAAAATCAAGGGAAATAATATTTAATAACTTTTCGCTAGTAAATGACTATATAATATACATACGTGTAGTAAACCGATCATTTATGAAATTCACTTAAAATTAACTAATTATATATTTTGCATTTTTACTTTTATTTACTACTTGTCAAAGATTAGATGTCAAAAAATTTAGATACGTCAATTTGACTTATCTACTTCAGTAGCGTATCGGATGTTTGTATTATTAAATAATAATTATTATAACTTATATCTATTTTTATTAGAATTGTATAATTTTATAACAATTTTAATAACTACCAACATTTATCGACAATTAAACAAAAACAACAAATAATTGAAACCCTCCTACATAATATTTATACACGTTTTGAATAAAATTAGAACGGCACTGATAAACCGGAATTTAAGTCAGCCATTTTAGGACCCCTTTTTTGATATGCTCCTTCCTAAATCTTTTTATTCAAAGTTTTTTTTTTGAAAATACAGAAAATACAAACAAACTTCAAACTTTCCAGTAGAAAAATATTTGAAAATAAATTAATTCTCTACTATAATTTTGAATGAAAATAAGTCTTACCATGAAGTAAATAAAACAAAGGTTAGTGGCTGCATTCAGGGCAATATCAGAATCCTTTTCAAAGGCCTTCAAGGCAGCCACAGCTTCAGACAGTTGGTTTTGCTTCAAAAACATCACTGCCTTGTTTATCTCCAGATCAGAAGCCAGAGGCGAGTATTCTGACGTTTTTATTGCTGACACACACCAATCATAACCTAGAAATGTATTTCCAATATTTGTAAAGACAGTATGAGTAGAATTAATGGTCCTATTGTTTGTTTTATGTTTTATATATTATAATATATTTACTTACCGTCACTAAAATTATCCTCTACAAAAGGTGCTATGAGCTTGGCTGCTGTAAGAATACAGTACTCTGCATCGTGACGTTTTTGTACCTCGTACTTGTGCAAATCATCATTTTTTATTGCTAGAGCTAACAGAGCATCTTCAGGGTTATCCTAAAATAGTATAAAAAAAATCAAGGAAACATACCGGGTGTTTTTTTCAAAAATGCTACACCACTATAACTTATTTTATTTTTTGAGATAAAAAAAAGGATATAAAGTAAAATATAATAAAAATAAAAAGTTATAGGAATGAGCAACTTTTGAAAAACATCCGGTATAATAATAAAAGTTAATAATGCTTTCTAAAGATTATCTCAACTCACTTGCTCCAAATGGTACTTGTCATCGTCTTCAACGTCGAGTGGTACCGTGAGAAGCATAGAGAATGCTGTTCTCATTCTATCGCGATCCTCTAACGCTCTGCAACAGGCCACCAAGTGCAAGCCTGCCCTATGACAGGCTTGCTCACTCATGATGAACTCCAGACTGTTCACAGCCTCTTCCCATTGGCCCATTTTGACGAAGACCATGGCAATGTTGTGCATAATTTTGATTCTAAAATACAGCAAAATAAAATACTAATTCACTACAATACACCAGTGATGTTAATAATTTAAAATTAATTAAATAAATCTTAAACAACAGGCTATTAGTTACCTTAGATTTTTCTGAGTGGATGGTACTTGGTCCAAAGCCATACGGTACATTTTTACGGCCATGTGGTACTGTCCTTGTTTCAGATAGACGTTGCCCATATTAACTTTTAATCTGTGGGCATTGGCAAACATGCGATTTTTTGTCATCATTTGGTAGGTGTTCAGAGCTTCGGTATACAATTCGTTTGCAGCATACTGATTGGCCAGATTGAAGAGAACCTTCAAAGAAATAATGAAGTACAATTAATTGGCATTTAATTTTGTAGTGTGCTACTAAAAATACACTAACACAGCACTACTAGATATGTATAAAATATACAGGGTGCTACAAATTCAAGGTACGAACATTGGTATCTCGGTAACCGTAATAGATACGAACATAGTTAAATTGGGGCAAAGTTGCCCGTTTTGGGATGTTCACCAAGATGCCATCAAAAAAGTTTTAAAAATTTTAAAGATTGCTGAGGTTTTTTGGAAAAAACGGATTTTTTTGAAAATGAATTTTATTTTTTCCTGTCGTTACTTTTAAGAAAATCAAAAAACTAATTGCACATTCTCATAGCCACTTTATAAAGGCTATCTGATAGTATTTTTAGATTTTTAAATTAGCTGATAATTTGTGAGATACAGAGGCCAACTTAATTTTTTTAAATATATGCATTTTTTATTTGTTTAGTATTTTCCAAAAAACTCAGCGATCCTTGAAATTTTGAAAACTTTTTTGATGGCATCTTGGTGAACATCCCAAAGCGAAACTTTGCCCCAATTTAACCATGTTCGTGTCTAGTACGGTTACCGAGATACCAATGCTCGTACCTCGAATTTGTAGCACCCTGTATAACTAAATGTAGCAAACTTATATCATAACCTTTTAGGTTATGATATGAACTTAGTCACAATCATTTATGTCATGATACCCACTTTAGAATTTTAGTTATTCAATTTATAACTTAAAACACTAGTATAGTAAACGCCACGAATGTTTGGGAGTGATTCATCGGTCGCTACCATGTGAACTAATCTGTTCAAGGTCACATAAAACTTAATTCCAGTGCCGTGGTGTTTCAAATCATATAATAATCAATATAAAATCTGTTGTAATCTTTGAATAAGGAGACTGAAGGAGCATATCAAAAATCTTAGGTCCAGCGCGATGGGCCTCAAATATGGCGGACTTAAATTCCGGTTTATCAGTGCCGTTCTAATTTTATTTAAAAAATGTAAAACTATGATGTAGGGTAGACGCGTGGTAGACTCTATATTTTTTTTATTTATTTTACGTTGTGAATAAATGTTGGTAGTTATTAAAATTGTTATAAAAATATAAAATTCTAATAAAAATAGATAAGTTATAATAATTATTTATAACCATAAACATCCGATACGCTACTGAAGCAGGTAAGTCAAATTGACGTATCTAAATTCTTTGACATCTAATCTTTGACAAGTAGTAAATAAAAGCAAAAATGCAAGAAAAAAAATATAATTAGTTAATTTAAGTGAATTTCACAAATGATCGGTTTATTACACGTATGTATATTATATAGTCACTTACTAGCGAAAAGTTGTTCCATTATTTCACTCGATTTTTGCCGAGATCTACCGCACGCTACACAACCAACTATTTTAGAGTCTTTTTCGATAAATCGCGATAGTGTCACTGTTATTTTAATTTTTGCCACAATTTCCACCTAGATTTACTACCTTTATACAACTATCAGTAGTAGAATAAATAATAAATAACATAAAATAAGCTCCGTAAAGACTGACAAATCCACAAAATTTCAAATCAAATTCAAATGTGTCAAATGAATTGTCAAACAGAACTGTCAAGGATCCCCACCCTAGAGTTCTTTTTCCGCCCACCATGCATGAATACATGAATAGCATTATGCTCCTTCCTTAGTCTTCTTATTCAAAGGTTGTAATTTGTTGTTTTAACTGTCAAAGTCTTGTCAAAACATATATTTGATTATAAATATAAAATGGAATGCCCCATTGGTCGCACTGCAAGCACACCAATGGACTGACGCACAAAAACGAATCAATCAAAGAAACGCGATATAGTATCGTCTTTGTCAATCACGCTAACATTTTAGAATAAGTAGGAGGAGCGCAGGCAGATGAAAAATTACGTTTTTAATGTAAAAATGACAGCACGCGTGTCGATTCTAACTTCATCAAGCGATGAATCACTCCCAAACATTCGTGGCGTTTACTATAGCAGTAGTAGTAGTACAAAGTTTGTCCCACCATAAAATACTTGACAATGACAGTTGTTATCTGTCATTTTAATTCAAAGGTAAATTGTATTTTCTGTCATTTTTTTGAATGTCATCTGGCGAATGCTTTCCGGACGCGACGAACGGTCTTCGCGATGAAAGTGTCTTTACAAAGAAAACTATTATTATTGACTGATTTAATATGTCATTGTAACACATCAAGTCTTAACAAAATTGATTTTTACTTCAAAGTAATTAAATTAGAGAATTTACTTACGACATAAGTTAGGTCGATGTTATGGTGATCTGAGAGATCACTTTGCTCCTGTGTTTTATTAAACTTCTTTCTTTGTTTGAAGCTTCCTTTGGCTTTGGTCAATGCTTTACGTAGATCACCCTCGCTTTGAGCTATACAGGATTCCTCAACTAACTGCATTATTTTTATTTCCTGTTGACGCATCTTTTCCTCTGGCCTATAAATACCGTACGATTGAAAAAAAAAGGCGTCCAGTTGGCTTGCAAATGAACATCGATGCCATTGCCCATATAATTTTACATATAAAATGACAGCGATCTTCATTTCGTAACTTATTACAAAAAATAAAATAATAACAGATCAGAACAGAATCTGCCCACAAGAGATAACACATATTTTGACTATTATTGTACTATTAATACCTAAATAGGTACTCACGAGTCGTCTTTCTGCAATTCCAGTGGCGGCGTTTGCTGTACCGCCCCCGCTTGGTTCAAAGGATCGAACGGTTTGCCACCCCAGAAGTGTACCCCGCGCCCCCTGACAGCTGTCATCGGTCTGGTGACGTTCTCCAATCCTGTTGGCGGTCTGAAAGCTGCCGTTCCCGGTTTGCCAGTGCCGGGTTTCTTGAAATTTGTCGTGGGTTTGAACCCGGTACCCGCTCTGCTGTAGCCTGTCCCCGGTTTGAAGGGGGTTCTTGGCATTGCAGAAACTTGACGCTGAAACTGGGACAAAATATTAGCCCCCCATACACCAGAAGATTTGGCCTTTTACACAAGGTATAAATTATTTGAAAAAAAAACGAAATAAAAATGAAACTTCTACACCCTGTATCTCCGAAACGAAGCAGCTTCAAGCCCCGTTCTCAGAACAACGTCGTGTCGCTGGCGACACAGTTTGACATTTCAAACAACCAATGGGAGCTGTACTAAATTTAAAATTGACAGCTGTTTGAATTTTGTACAAATCTGATTGGTTCTCTTGACGTGTCGCTGGCGACAGTCGCAGTTCTGAGAACGGGGCTTTAAGCCCCGTTCTCAGAACTGCGTCGTGTCGACAGCGACACTGATTGACATTTCAAACGACCAATGGGAGCTGTACTAAATTTAAAATTGACAGTTGTTTGAATTTTGTACAGATCTCATTGGTGCTTTTGAAGTGTCGCTGGCGACAGTCGCAGTTCTGAGAACGGGGCTTAAAGCCCTGTTCTCAGAACTGCGTCGTGTCGACAGCGACACTGATTGACACTTCAAACGACCAATGGGAGCTGTACTAAATTTAAAATTGACAGCTGTTTGAATTTTGTACAAATCTGATTGGTTCTTTTGTCGTGTCGCTGGCGAGTCGCAGTTTTGAGAACGGGGCTTAAGTCATGAATTCATTCGAACTTTTTTACTTATTTTCATCTGCGCAATCGAAGTTTTCCGTTTACAATTATCGAACCACTCTGTATATTTGTATTTTTGGAGATTATTTATTTACACCCTATATATTTTTAATAAACCATGGTACAAAATTACGCTATGAGAAAATAAAGATAATATTTATTATTTTATTTACCTCCGTAGATGCACCAATATGAAGAACAGGCTTCGGAGTGGTCAATCTCATATCAGTACTAAATTTTAGCGTTTTTGCAAAATTATTGGAGCTTTCATCTTCTTTTGCCATATTTGCCAAATCATTACTATCAAAAGACTTGGAAAGATCTAAAACATTGACAGTGGCCGTCATTTATTAACAAATTCTAGGCTTTTTAATCAAAAATTTTGATAATAAACAGAATGAATGAACTGTATTTTACGATACAAACATTTGAATCACACGCCTGCGCTGCGTTTCATTTGGAGAAATAAACCAATAATGCTACTTATGTATGGATAAAGTAATAATACAGCAATATTACATATTTATCAGTGATTCATCTATTATATTATTCATTTATCAGTGATAATTTGAAAATTTTATGTATTTGGCTTTTATTCATATCGATATAGTTTTGAAATTGCCCCTTACTACTGTTACTACATAACCTAAGATTTAAATGTCATTATTATCGTATTATTTGTGGTATTATTCATCATAATCAGAGAATTTTGAGACTTTATATTTAGAAAAATACAGTATATTATTCAGTGATATTAGATTTAACAACTATATTGAAATAAAGTGTACTGAATCCGAGTATTCAATAACAATTTTTGAGTATTGTATCGTAGGTACATGGTTTTAAATTATCCAAAATGACTGAGGTAAACACCTATATAAAACTCAGTTATTGTTAATATCTATTGTAGTTTTACCTAATAATAATTTACCATTATTTTAATTTGTTTTAGAGTAAAAGAATAGTTCCTCCATTGCTCAGAGTAATTTTAAATGCAGACGAAGAGATAACAAAGAAATTTGTACTATGGGGAAACAGTTTGTCTCCCTTTACATGCTTTTAAGAATGCATTTTCAAGCTTTAGAGGTAAATATACTTATTTTATTATAAGTACAACAGATTATTAAACGTTTTTCTTATTTAAGATAACTTGCCACGGTATTCCTTGGTTGGTATTTTGGGTTGCAGTGACATGGTTATTCAACAAACCAAGTTTGGTACCTTTGCAAGTTAATATGCTTTTAGGTGAGTAAAAAATAATAAAAATATCCAATTATAGACTATTTCTGTAACATAAATGCTTAAATATTCTATATATTTTATTAATCAGATAATAAAATTAGTATTGTATCAATAAATAAATACATATAATTTAGATGTGGATTATGGCTTCTTTTATATTTCTCTTTTTTTACAGCTTTGATACTGGATATTGTTGCCATAGCTTTACTAAAGGCCTATTTTCGAAGGAGGAGACCCATGGGCAACAAGGATGATGCATTTGCTCAGATAGGTCCAGACAACTTTAGTTTTCCATCGGGTAATAATGTGTAATGCATTGATTTTACAGGTTTTTTTTAATATTTTGAACAAAAAATAAGAAAAACAATTCTCTAGCATGTTGATTAAAGACGATGAAATATCTAAAACAAACAATTTATTTATTTTTCAGGTCATGTAAGTCGTGCAGCCATGGTAGTGTTCATCTTCATCTTTCTCTATCCGGTCTCTATAATTTTTTACCCTCCAATGTTTGCCTGGGTGACAGTCTTAGCAATTAGCAGAGTCCTAATGGAACGCCACTACCTCTTGGACGTTGCAGGGGGATTATTCCTTGGTATTTTCGAGGGGATACTCATGAGTATTCTGTGGTTAAGCGACGAGAATGCCCGATGGTTGTTTAATTGTATTTCAGATGAAAAACTGGAAGGAGGAGAGTTCCATGTGTGATAATAATAATAAAGTGTTATTTTAGTGATACTTCTTTCTATTTTAATTGTCTAATTATTTCTTTGTTTTGAATAAAATATTTTTCTATTTTTGTATGGTTTTTTATACCTTTAATTTTAATTTTTCACCTCCTTCAACTCTATTTACCAGGAGAACTACCCGTAGTACGAGATTGGAAATAATTTTGTGATAGTTTTTAAAAATACATGAAAGTTACTTTTGATTTGAGATTGCCTTTAAATTTTTCAATATTTTTATCAGTGCTGTACAGGGTGGGTCAAATTCGACGCTTTAAAGGGAAAGACCCTTTTCTATAAGAGCTAAACGGCCTACACACGTAACGATTTATCGTACTGCATGCATATCCATCGAAACTGCCGCATTAATGATAAATCGTAGCGTGTGTAGGGAAATTGAATGGTTTGCAGTATGCAGTCGTCAAATCGTTTGCAGTACGGAGCTTCCGTAAAATATCGTAACAACGGGTCGTGTCTGGGCTGGGGTTTGAACGCAAGTCTGAACATGTGGAGTGTATTCCCTGCCGCAGTGCGCAGTTACGATATAATTTTTATTTATTTTTGGTTTAATCAATATTATAGATTTAAAAAATAAGACGTCCTGGGAAGACTTTATTGATTTATATAGAGAAAATAGATGCCTATGGGATGGGAAATCAAAAGATTATGCAAATAAAATGAAAAGAAATTCCAGTTATGAAACTTTTTTGAAAAAAAAAAAATTTTTTTGGATATTTTTTTCTCTCCAGCAACCACTTTTTACACCATTTCGCTTTTTGATTTCTTTTTGTTCATCATCTTCATCTATCAGCAATACCGCAGCTACAAGCACGGCACCTTTCTTCTTTGAAATTCTTGACATAACGGTAGCCCTTCTCTACGAAAAGTGAATAATATGAACTGCGGCAGTACAATGTGTTACATCGTGTGTACAAAAAATAGCGGTCCTGCAAGCCGTACGATTTTCTTTACGATCTGCAGTTCAACGCGCAGTACGATAAATCGTTACGTGTGCGTAAGCCGTTATAGACGAAAACTAATATTGGTGTTAGGAGCTCAATTTTTATCAAAAACATGATGGTGAAAATCGCACATCGATATTTGTTGCCGTTTATTTACGGGGTGTTTTTCAAAAATGCGCATTTTTAACAAATTGCTGTAACTTTTTTGCTATGGAAAATTATGTATTTTTGTAAAAACATTTCCAAAGCACCTGTTTACGTAGAATTTAATGGTTTAAGTATATATTTTTTAAATTAATGATTTAAGAGTTATCAACAGAAAAAAAATATTTTTTATTTGGGACACCCTGTATATTTTTAATTAAGTGAAAAGAACTTAAAATTACCTTTCCAAAAATATAGCACACTTGATATTTTGTTATAGTCCCCTTCGAAATACAGAATTAGTACTATTTTATCTACTATTTTTGATAGATATAAGGCAATTTTAACAGTTGCTATCTTTGGTTGCTATGGAAAAAAAAAATAAGTATATTATTTTTCTTTAACTTTTTGAGGGCTGTAACCATAAAATAATAAATTCAAGAAGAAGTGTCAAGTCAATGTTAAATTATGGAAACAGCGTGGCTGCCTGGGTAACTAATTTTCAGATATGGCGGCTGGGACATTTGACATGACATAGACATGACAATTTCACTTTTATGAAATTTATTTCCGTTTCCGGATTTTAATGGCGGGCTGTTCAGGAGGTTTAAATGAGGGTTAATATACTTTTTACTCTTTCTAGTAGTAAATAATACAATAAAATTACTCAAAAATATTTATTTGGAATTTAGAACAATGTAAATATGCAAATCAACACAATTAAAGAGATATAAACCAATAAACTACTGTATCAATATCAAATGTTTAAATAATATCAGAGATGCTGTGTTAAAGTGAATTAGTAAAGTAACAGTGCATTGACTTACAGAAACTTGAAGATAAATAAATGTTTTCACAGCTTCACGGATAAATAACTGGAAGCAGGAAAAAGGCAACCGGAACCCACACAAAACCTGGAATCAAAAAAAATATGTAAAAAATATAAATATAGGTACCTACATAAGACTTTTGTGAATTAAATCAAACAGGACTTGAATGAAAATAAAATGAATAAAAAATATGATACATATACATCTAATACCTCATTTGTATTTTAAAAATAATCTACATACATAGATTTATAGCATTATTGCTATGAAAATACATAATAGGTACCTATGTGATATGTAATTACGCATTTCTGTTCATCTTGTAGAAATTTAACGTAGGCTAATAATAGTTCAATAATCATAATTTACCTTGTATAACTTGCTTTCAATTGCTCAAAATCACCGATCAGTCTTTAAAGTAGAGATACGGAAAAATCCTTGAAAGAATATCCCAAGATCCTTGGGTTTAAAGCTAAAAAAATATAAAAACAGTTAATATATTACCTATTTTTACCTATAATATGGCCCATACCTGCTACACGCCGAAACGTCGATTTCATCATTTTCTTCATGTAATTAATATCATATATACTTTATTAAAGTGTTAACAAGGAACTTTATATCAAAAAACATCTTTGTACTTATAAATTTCAGCCGAAATATCAGAAACAAACTTCCAATCAAATCTAAACGGCAAAAATTAAAATGGCGCCCGACCTTGCCAGAGGCCTCGGAGCTGACGCTGACACACAGACAAAAAGACAAAGGAACAGGACGCCGACGTGCATAAAAATATTCCGTAGCAGAAATTGACAGAAATCATATAGAAATATTCAGATTTTTGTCTAGGACAGTCTAGAAGGCCATGCTTTCTGCCTGGGTAGAACCGCGCCATAACTGTTTCCAATTTTCCGGTTTACTGTCACCCCCCTGGCTGTAACTTCTTCGGGAAGCATTTTAGGGCACATGTTCATAGGAACTTTCTGTTCTATTTTTATCTGCAGAATCACCAACCAAAGTTAGATACATTATTTTTTGGCACCCTGTATATAATAATCAATTAACTGGACGCTCTCAATAATTGGGCGAACCCAAACTCGAAAAAACAATAAGTTTGGGAGGTTGTTTGGCATTATTAACGTCAGAAATGATGCGAAGTCTCGCTGGCGTGTCACTTTTCAAAAATAGAAGCTGTGCGGGGCCAAAAATAGGCCTGGACTTAGTTGGGATCGGCCGGGAACGGACAACAACTCGCGGGTGTCCAGAAGTGCGCGCCTAGCTCGCGAAAAGTGGTTTCCGGTTTCAGTGACGAAAGCGTGGGACTATCTAATAGATAGAAAGCCTTAATATTTCCTATTTTTTATCCTTTGAATAACTTTTCAACCGATCAAACTAATATTTGTCTTAGGTTTCTATAGTTTGACTGTAAGTTTTCAGGAAACTTTCCTTAAAGCACTGACTAGACGCAACGGCTTACCGTACAATTTGCTTGTGCCGACAAAACTCGGAAGACTGCGAAGACTGATTCTATTACGCTGTACTGTTCGGGTCGCTCTCAGGGGTCGGATAAAGCGGGTGTGTGGCCGAAGGAAATATTATATTATATTTCAGAAATCTGCCTAAAGTTTAGCCAGATCCTTACGCTTTAAGCTACACACAAAATTCCAAACATACATGCTTAAGGTGGACCATTTTGGTTGTTTCTATAGGGTATCTAGGAAACCGTGAGAAATATTCAAATTTTGATACTGCAGTCTCGGGTTCTTTTTTTGAAAAAATTACAATGGCGCAAACGGATCGTGGCTATTTTGATCGGTTTCGAAGCTACAGGGGGATTCTCAAATTTTGTACTTTTTGAAGATGTTCGATAGTTTGTTTATTTCAGCAACCACGGAAAAATAAATTATACATTCTAAAGGCACTTTTCTGTGTAGAATGCATTGGCCTAGTCAGACTTTTTTCGAAAAAAATATTTTTTGAGATATTAACTATACTTATGTTTTTTTAAATATAACCCCTTATATATTTTTAAATATTCTTATTTAGCTTGGCATCGGCTTCTCGAAAATATATAACACTCTATATTTATTTTTACTATTAACCTCAACATTTCAAATTTTTCTTAAAATATCCACTTAGTAGATAGTAGGCCGCGCCGAGTAACAAAGTAAACGGTTGTCATGGTGATCGGAACATACCTTTGATGGATGCGGGACATTTCATTTAAACAGATTGAAGTGTGTGTATTTTAAATAATAAAAAAATGAGTAAATTTGATAATGTTGAGGAATATAATATGTTAGAATGTTATATTGAGTCTAACAAACATAAGCAAATGGCAGCTGATTTATATTTTGAGCGGTATCCAGAGCGCGAGCAACCAAACTCAGCCATTTTTAAAAGGTTTTATATATATTAACCTTTAAAATACATCAAAGTTTTTAGGTGCCCATTTTTCGTGCCGATGAATGTATTTCAAAAACTATACATTTCAGTCATATAATTTTCTAATGAAACAAACCTTTATTTTTTTACTAGAATCCAAAAATCAATTAATATATAGGGTGTTCCATTACAAAAAACATAACTTTGATGTGTAACTTTTTTTTGGGACACCCTGTAGAACTCTACATAATTTTAGAAAATACTTTAAATTTACTTACATAAGCTCAGAAATTTTCACTTCAATATAAACATTTGTTCTCCTTGCAAAAACCGCGTCGCATATGACGCGCCACCCTGTATAATTCGATTTCAATCAAAATTTCAATGATTAGAATATAAACAGAATAGGTGCATAATATGCATTAGATTTATTTATTTCAATAAATTTACTTAGAAAAAGAATTAAAAAAATCAATATATTAAGAGAAGGAAATAATTAAGAATTTACTAAAATTACTAAAATAAAAAATTAAAAGCAACGAAAAAAAATAGGTAAACATTTTAGTATTTTATCTATAAAACACAATACAGAAGGTTTAACATTAATATATTCACAGTAATTGAATTCCGAGGTAAAACTCTCTGGGCACTCCACAATATCCAGATATTTAAAAAAGGATATGTTTATAAAGGCAGAAATTGTTAAAATAGGTCAAAGCCTTGTTTATAATACCCATAAAAAATCAAAGTGAACTAAATAATTTATTAGGTTTGGCCTTGACCCGTTTGTGAACTACGCTACTGGTAGTTCACAGACGAAACAAAAAAATTGCTGGCCAATTTTAGTCTTTAAAAGTATTTTAATAAGCCAAAATAGTTAATTTTTCAGTTAGTTTTTTCTATTTCAACAATTTTGATTTGCTAGTTTTTTGATCGACCATCGAAAATGACTGTTCAGTTTGTGACATTCTTATATTCGCGTCTGTTAACAAGTGTCGGTCACGATGGAAAATGCTAAGAGACATCGCAACAGGAGAAACAACAAAGGTTTGTATGCCACTAGTTTTTTTTTAATATTTATTTTGGCTTGTCAGATAATATGTAGGTGTGTGCATGTGTAAAGATTATAAAAAAAAATACCCAATATAAAATACTTTATAATAAAATATATATATATTATTTAAATAAAACAGATTTTGGTCCAAAGAGAACCTCCTAGACAGTGACAGTTCTGCCATTTTAGTTCACAGGTAAATTGAGTTTTCTGTCATTTTTTGAGAGTGTGGTCTGTCAAAATCTTCCCTGGCTCGTTGGACAGACTTTATCTAGCTTTCTATTCGAGAATATACCGGGTAAGCTTCTCAAAGTAGTCACCCCGGCCTATAACTTTTGTCAGATAAAAACGATTTTGGTATCTGGTATATGACATAAAATTAGATTGATTGACGTATTCAATTAGCTGGTCATTTCCAAGTTTCATCGGAAATGACTACAACTTTTGATTTTTAAATGATACCCGGTATTTTTACTTTATTCGATAGAAAATGACACTTTCAATAAAATGACATATCACATGTAAACTTTTGACATCTTCGCTTGAAAAAAATCGTATTTTAAATATCAATCTAGAGTGCCATGGCTATGTTAAAAAAACCAATTTTTAATCAAGTAGCCTTGGAAAAATGATAGATTTTCGTGTCTAGTCCTGGCTGGTTAAAAGATGCCTAAATCGTATTTTTAATCATATCTCAATTTTTTTAAATGGAACGAGGGTTGCTCCTTAGCATATTTGGAAAAGAACATTTTTTTTCGAATAATTTGTTACCACACAGTTGGTATTTCGAGTCAAATTGTCGATATGAACCGCATGTTACAATTTCAAATAAAACATATGCCATTTTACTCTTTTTTTTTGTTTATATAATACTTTACTAGTTAAATCAAATTGAGGTAAGCTTTATTTAAAACACCGAACTAATATGAGAAACTGAACCAATATATTTGTGTCAGATCAGTCTGATTCTATACATTATACTTGACCGAATATCTTTTATTTTAACGATTTTTTTTTAAATCTTCCTCACCTTGAAATAGAATGGCAGAACGAACAGAGTGTTCGTGTGCCAAGAACTTGATCGAATTTATTTTTGTGTAATTGCACACGTGATTAATCACAATTTACGTACAGAACGGAATATAAACAGACATATCAAAATATACGGGGTGTTAATTAGGATTGATTGAAAAACAGATAAAAAAGTTTATGATAGAAAAATTTTGGAAATACAGGGTGAGGCTTTTTAGGGATAGTATATTTCGACCCCAGAAACACTTATAGTTCATACCAAATAAACTTAGTAGTCACGTGATTAAGCTTGGCTGGCACAGCGTTGCCCACTTTTACATATTTTCTTTTAATCAAAATATTTTAGGAAACATAAATAAATTAATTAAAAATATATAAACAGTTATTATTTACATCAAGAAAATTCACCTTCTTAACAGCACTTAAGGGATATAAAAGGCCATTACTACCGCTTTCCCGTTCAAAATATTCTAATAAAGTTGCGATGAGTTTTTTACGGCTATTAAGCTATCTTGCACACTTCGCACTAAAAGAGGTTCTAAAAAGAACAATATTCGACTGCAAGGTCTGCTAGTAAACGTTTTCAAGCTTAAAATATCAAAACACTATTTATTTAAAGCAGAAACTCGTAATACAAAACTAAAGTGTCAAAACGAATAGTCAGGAAATAAATAAATAAATGCGGCAACTTGGCATTTTTACAGCAGAGCTACCACCTGAATTCCTAGCGCGAAATTTAAATTCCAGTTAGTTAGCACGGCGCCGAATATGTCCATGGTTGGCGACAATGAATTTAAAAATCGCGCCCTCGATTGGCGTAACTAAAAGTTTAATTGATATAGTCTATAAAATGAATAACTTTGAATTTTGACCGTTATTTTTTACCAACATGGCAAATATAAAATCCCTCTATCAAAAAAGTTACTGATATTCTTTAAATTGAGTGCCTGAACGAATCATATACGTAACTCTTTTTACTTTCGTGAAATAGAAAAGGAAAATAATAAAACAGACAGTTTTTCGTCTAGCAAAATCAACACGAAATGTCATAATTCGACAAAAGTAAATGGCATCAGCTTTTGACATTTCTAAATATTAGACCAATGCCGTCTCTAATAGAACAGCCACGGAGCGAGATTTATGACGGCACGCTAGTTAGATACTACGGATTAATACCGTATGATCGAATAAAAACGGCGTCCAGTTGGCTTGGAAATGAACATCGATGACATTCCCCATATAATTTTACATATAAAATGACAGCGATCTTCATTTCATAGCCATCGCTGACGCCGTTTTTTCTCGATCATACGGTAAATATGTTGTAGAATACATGGAAAACATAATTATTCCTCGTATTTTTGGTTTGTATTTTAAAAATGATATAGTTTACATGAAATATACATAATATTCAGTTAATAAATACAATATAATATATACCTATTTATAGTAATAAATACTTTGGCAAATAAAACTATGAACCATACAAATGCAGCAAATGTTTTACAATATACAAATAATGAATGGGCGGTGCATAAGGTAATGGGTAAAATGCAGGGTTGTTAAGTAGTTTATGAAGCAAAAAACTACGCCAAAAGCTACGCGTAGTTTTTTGTATTAACTACGTTTTAAAATTTTAAAAACTACCTTCAAAAACTACACAAAAACTACGTTAAAAACTACCTACAAAAATATAGTAAAACATAAACAATTTAGACTTTAAACTAAAATCAAGCCAAATTCTTATCATGGAAGCTGATGGAAGTATGAAGTTATATTATATTTGTATAAGTTAAACAACATCAGAAAAAAAGACAATTTTTTTTTCAACAAAAGTGTATTTTCTACGAAATACAAAGTAACATTGAACACAAAATAAACTATAAATTCTTATGGAGAAATTCTCCATAGACATTCTCCAGAGAATATATGATTTTTTACATCTAAAGGCACAACTTCATAATACCCCTCTTCCCAGAAAGTATGGAGCAAGGTATGGAGACATCGACGTCTTCCAAGCATTTTTAACTACTAATAAATATCAAAAATATCAAATAATAAGGAACAAATTCACAAACTATAGATTTTTTATTTCTTTAAATTGATCAACAAACAAAGTCTTTAGGTTATGTTTTCACTGTTATTTAAAAAAACTACATTAGTTACTTAAAGTACACATTTACTACTCGACATTTAAAAAACTACTTGTGACATGTAGTAAATGTAGTTTATTAATTACTACGTGTAGTTTAACAAATCTGGTAAAATGTAAAATATATTTAAATTTTGGGGTTTAAAAATCGATCTAATTTAACAAAAAACATTCAATATCTACTAATAGTGATGTATTATTATTTGCATTCACAAAATTTATTTATATATTATAATGTTTACTGCAATTAATAAACTAATATAAACTTGTCAAAAGATGACCATATATTTTTTTAAATTATTATTCTTAACACAAAAACTATCTACATTGACTATGGAGTACGATTTCAGCCATATTGTAAAGCGTTTGCTGCATTTGTATGGTTCATAGTTTTATATGCCAAAGTATTTATTACTATAAATAGGTATATATATTGTATTTATTAACTGTATATTATGTATATTTCATGTAAACTATATCATTTTTAAAATACAAATCAAAAATACGAGGAATAATTATGTTTTCTATGTATTCTACAACATATTTATTAATCCGTAGTATCTAACTAGCGTGACGTCATAAATCTCGCTCCCAGGCTGTTCTATTAGAGAGGGCATTGCGTCATCATGGCCGCAAGTTGCTAACCTAATAAAACTAACACTAGAAAAGCCCGCGGGAACTGTCAAATTCAAAGTTATTCGTTTTACAGACTATATGAAATACTTGTCACCAATGTGCACCATAACCAAAGTTTGTTGCTTTTTGTCGTGTTCACTTTTGGACGATTTTTTGAATGATAGTTATTTCTTTTCATCACAGCATATAGGAACCCTTTATATTATCAGTCGGGTGTAGCAGTGACCGTTTATCAGCTTAGACACGCTGACGGTCGTTGTATTGAAATCACACGGCCTTTATCTTTTTTATATATTTTTGTTTTTTATTTACACCATTATCTTCCTTATACACGAGAAACAACATTTTATATTAAGAGATGATTTAATATTGGTTTTAATTAACATTTTTCCATTTTACTCACTAAAGTAAGTAGCAGGCTATATGGAAAAACAGGGATTACCAGTAAATGTCAAATAGAGATGCTTGTTGTCAGTGTCATTCGTTTTCGTCGTTTTATTATATCAAAAATATGCAACGTGCACGTGAAACAAGAAATCTTACTGGCGAAGAATGTGCCAAGCATTAATATTGTCTGAGGAAGGTTGGAGCTACCGAAGAATTGGTGAACGATTTAATGTAACTCACTCAACCATTTCACGAGTTATACAACGATATAGAGATACTGAGAGTAATACTTGTCGCAGGCCGGGACAAGGCAGGAATCGAAGAACCAATCCGATTCAGGAACGTTTTTTAAAACTCTCAACATTAAGACAACGTTTCGTAACAGCTCGGATTCTTCAAACTCAGCTTAGAGATACTAATGGTCTACAAGTTTGCACAGAAACTATCATCTCTATTTGAAATTTACTGGTAATCCTTGTTTTTCCATAGCCTGCTACTTAGTTTAGTGAGTAAAATGGAAAAATGTTAATTAAAACCAATATTAAATTATGTCATCCTATAAAATGTTGTTTCTCGTGTAATAAGGAAGCTAATGGAGTAAATAAAAAAACAAAATGTAAAAAAAAGATAAGGCTAAAATGTGATTTCAATTTTAACTTGATACTGTAACTGATCAACTTTACAAGGTGTAACAAATTTTATTAAAAAACACGTTATAATTGCTACAGCCGGTATTAGTATAAAAAGGGTTCCTATCAAAATACAGTTAGTATAGCAACATTGTGGAAAGAATAACCTATCATTCAAAAAAAAATCGTCCAAATCGGATAAGTGGTTTTGACAAAAACTTAACTTAACTTTTGGTTATTTTTTTGTGGTGCGTTAATTTATTGGGAAGTGTATATGATGTTTTTTTTCACAAAAAATTGAAATTTGACTTTTTTATAATTTTTAGTTAGATTTGTTTTACATGAGCTCTCGCCAAACTTTTAGGTAGTGGCAGAACTGCTTGGGAGACTTGGCTTTTTTACATTTAATTTTTTGATGAACATAATTTTAGGTATAAATAATACTCTATTTTTTTTACTTTTATTGCAGCACGTAAGGCCCCCAAAGTACCAATCAAAACATACCGCTGGGAGGACACTAAAGGTCTAGAAGAAGAGGAGGATATCCCTGGACTCACCTTTACAAACCTCCGTTCAACGAGAAGCTAGACCCGTACCCCTTTACCATGGACGCATTAAGGTAAAAAATATACAGGGTTGTCCGAATTATATTCGGCAAACTTCTGCAGATAAAAATAAGTAAAAAAGTTCGTAACTGTCTTAGTTTCGGAAATACAGGGTGTAGAACTTTTATTTCAATTTTGATTATTTCTAAATAACTATATAACGTCGATATTAGGATGAGTAATAAATTTTCGTTCGTAGTATAATAAATTGGCTGAAATGATAAATTTGGGAACTTTTTATTTTTTAAATTTATCAAAAAATACTTTTTGAAATAATGACATGTATTGATTATTTCATTTCCAAATATCTTGAGTACGATTACTGGTAGCGCTTTTTTTATCAAGAGAAAATTTTTCGTTAACATGACAGTATAACTAATGCCACAAATCCAAGAATCCTAGTAAGTAGTATTCATTTCTTTTTCCCACTTACAGACGAAGCAAATCAGCCTCCGCCATGGGTGGCAAGTCCGACGGCGTGGAAATCTCCGAACTGACAGCCACGTATCCAGACAGCGGCAAAACCACTCCTTCCTTCCTCCAGGTGGAGCTGGTGTCCGAGCCTGGAGACGGTTCCTCCACGAAGAGCAGTCGTGCAGGCTCGTTCCTCATCGAGGGAGCACATCGAGGATGAGGATAAGAGTTTCGAGACGATGTAAAGTAAGGAGTTTCATGGAGCCAGCGGAGTTCCGATGATGTGAGTCAGTATTTGGACAAGGAAGAGCGAGGTCCCGGCAGCTCCAAAGTAATCACGACATGTTGGACGATACAGGTAAAATTTCATGGTTGAGCACCTCTACTACCTCTCTTTTACCTCTTGAAACAATCTAAGAATATCACAGGGTCCGGCAATAGTGCTGGCCCTGTAGCTCCTAGAATAAAAACCCAAGAATTTAGTTTAGTGCAGACCTAAAGTATGTGAATGGGGATGGTATTTCAGAAAATATTACTTCTATAGGGTGGCTCAAACAAGTGTAAGTGGATCCGGATGAACATCCTGTATATTATTGCATTTTTGGCTTCATTTCAAATCATTTAATCCTGAGATATAAGTAAATATATTTCGATAGTTTCAGAGATATTAATAAATAAATAAAAAATATATTTTCTTCAATCTCCCCTAAATAAGTTATTAAATACAAGAACTGTCCTGAAATCAAAACTATATTAGTTTTTTACTTTAGATGGTCTGTACTTACTTTGCTATAAATGTCGTAATCTTAAATCATACAGGGTTTTCAATTTTCTAGGCCAAACTTTCTAAAATATAAAATAATTTTTCTTTGTTTTTTTTTTAAATGGAACACCCTATATATTATTTTTTTATTAGATGGAGATTAAAAAATAACCGCGGACCAAACTTGGAAATATTCCTTTACTTTGAAACTAACAGAACTGCCTACCAACTTTTTATTAACATATTTTAGTATGGGCGGCTATACGTGCCTCCCGGCACAATTTTTTTTTAAATTAAACACATTTTTTTAGAACAGTCCTTGTATTTTTAATATTTTTTTTAAGAGGGGCTAAAAAAAATTTTTTTTTCATTTAATTATTAATATCTCGGAAACTATCAAAATATATTTACTCACATCTTAGGATTATGTAAAGTGATCAGAAATGAAACTAAAAATGCAATAATCTACAGGGTGTTCCGTTTAAAATAAATATCTTAATCTACTCACACTTTTTTGAGCCACCCTATAGAAGTTAAAATATTTTCCTGAAATACATCCTAGTACATACTTTAGGTCTGCACTTTTAAACAAAATTCCCAATTTTTTTTTATTTTAGGAGCTACAGATGTCCGACGCACTGTTGTCGGACCCTGTATAATTCCTTAAACGTAAAAAATATTTTTTGTTACGCGTAAAAAAATATTTTTATTATTTTTTAATTTTACGCGTATAAAACTATTTGTTACACTTAAAAAACTATTTTTATGCAAAAAAACTATTTTTAACGCGCACACACAATTTTTTTTCTAATTGCATCACTTTTTCTTGCAGAACGAGAAGATTTAAATGAAGGTACAGATCCAAAAAAACGAAAATTATCAGCAGACAGCAGTCGAAGCAAGTATAGCCTGTCAAATCTCGACGTAATAAAGAAAATTCGAGAAGCCAAAACAAAAATTAAGGTCCCCAAACTCACTTTTGCTACCAGAAAAACCGC
>NW_022146664.1:0-3440 GCF_002938485.1 Sitophilus oryzae
AACTTAAAATATTATTTCTCATGTCATTATTGTTAGACTTCTGGCTTCTGGTGCAACTGACACTTTTATTCCAAATTTTGATAGTAAAAAAATGTAAGCGTTAGAACAAAATGTTTCGAAGAAAGGCTGATTATTTTGTCATTAAAGCACAACCCAGATAAAAGCTATTTTGAAAATCAATAAAATACTAATAAATGTATTACTCAACCATCTGTAGATGTTAATAAAATATGGTTATCGCTTCTTTGTTTACACAACATAAATCTTAGAAAAAACTAGAATATTTTATATCTTATTGACACTTGAAATCTATTTGCTCTTACCAATTGATTTAATCAACCGCCATTATGCAGTAACTGTAAATTATAAATTTTACGTTATTTTTATGTAATGTGGCAATCAAAAAGTCAACGGTTTACTAACGTCTCTGCCTTAAGTCACGGTGTTAGTGTGACAAATTTTCGCAAAAACAGCTCTTGTTTGTTTCAGTTTTTTAGTTGATAGAGCGGCCGAATATCGACAGGATGGGAGCTTAAGGTAGTGTGGAGGCGGCCAAAATCAACGCTCAAAATTGGAGCAATTTTGAGGTAGGGCGCGGATCATTTTTAAGCGTGCTAGAATCGCAGGGATTACTGACCTGATGTAGGCGTTGACTGTGCACTGCAAACATTTTTCGCTATCTGTTACTGTTGTCATAATTTCAGGAAATAGGGGACGGTGGCAATTGTTTAAACAATATTAGGCGCTTCTTAACAATGCATGCAAATTATACGTTAATGCATGCCACGATTGTTATGTCTGTGGCGTTACTCTTAGTTTGTTTTGATTCCAGATTTGAGATGAATGTCACAAATAATAATTTGTAAACGTTATAATAAAATAATGTCTATATCTCTGTAGGTTCATTACAGAAAAATATCTTCATTAAAATAAAAGGGGAAAACTGAAAGAAAATGGTCTTTTACTTGTAAATACATTTGTTTACAAGTAAAATGCCATTGTGAACCGGGTTTCTGTTGGATTCTAACTTTATTTTATGAAAAATAACAATTCTTATTACTTTCATAATTCAGCGACGAAAAATGTACCTAGTTGATTTCTTGGCAAAACATAATGGCAAAATAGCTCTATTATCAATAGAAATTACATCTTGTCAGCAAAACATAATATCCTAAATTTCCTAATTTTGTATAAAATTCCTTGACATCAAATGTCTATAAATTGAGCTGATGTAGGCGTTGACTGTATTATTATAGGGCGGTGGCAATTTTGTTGCTGTTTGAACAATCTACGCTTCTTAAGAATACATGCAAATTATATCTTAGAATAAATTTTTCCTGTCATTATTGTCAAATTTCTTGTGGAACTGTTACTTTGTTACTGTACATTTATTCCAAATTCTGCAAGTAAAAAAATTCTAGACGTAGCAACAAAATGTTTGGAAATAAGGTGATTATTTTGTCATTAGAATAGAAAAAAGGCAAAACACACGAAATAAAAGGTATTTTCTACACGAATCAAATATAAATAAATGTATAACTCATAGCATCTGTAGATGTTAATAAAATGTAAGCCTATGGTGTTATTCGAAGAATTATTGTAGTGCAGTGGGCAATTTTGTTGCTGTTGAAACAATCTAAGATGCTTCTTAATAGTGCATGCCCCCCCAAATTACAACTTAAAATATTATTTCTCATGTCATTATTGTTAGACTTCTGGCTTCTGGTGCAACTGACACTTTTATTCCAAATTTTGATAGTAAAAAAATGTAAGCGTTAGAACAAAATGTTTCGAAGAAAGGCTGATTATTTTGTCATTAAAGCACAACCCAGATAAAAGCTATTTTGAAAATCAATAAAATACTAATAAATGTATTACTCAACCATCTGTAGATGTTAATAAAATATGGTTATCGCTTCTTTGTTTACACAACATAAATCTTAGAAAAAACTAGAATATTTTATATCTTATAGACACTTGAAATCTATTTGCTCTTACCAATTGATTTAATCAACCGCCATTATGCAGTAACTGTAAATTATAAATTTTACGTTACTTTTTATGTAATGTGGTAACCAAAAAGTCAACGGTTTACTAACGTCTCTGTTTTAAGTCACGGTGTCAGTGTGACAAATTTTCACAAAAACAACTCTTGTTTGTCTCAGTTTTTTAGTTGATAGAGCGGCCAAATATCGATAGGATGGGAGCTAAAGGTAGTGTGGAGGCGGCCAAAATCAACGCTCAAAATTGGAGCAATTTTGAGGTAGGGTGCGGATCATTTATAGGCGAGCAAAAATCGTAGGGTTTACTGACCTGATGTAGGCGTTGACTGTGCACTGCAAACATTTTTCGCTATCTGTTACTGTTGTCATTATTGCAAGAAATAGTGGGCGGTGGAAATTGATTAAACAATATTAGGCGCTTCTTAACAATGCATGCAAATTATACGTTAATGCATGCCACGATTGTTATGTCTGTGGTGTTACTCTTAGTTTGTTTTGATTCCAGATTTGAAATGAATGTCACAAATAATAATTTGTAAACGTTATAATAAAATAATGTCTATATCTCTGTGGGTTCATTACAGAAAAATATCGTGTTTAACGTATCGTGTTATCGTTTTAAAATAAAAGGGGAAATGTGAAAGAAAATGGTCTTTTACTTGTAAACACATTTGTTTACAAGTAAAGTGCCATTGTGAAGCGGTTTTCTGTTGGATTCTAACTTTACTTTATGAAAAATAACAATTCTTATTTTGTAATTTCATAATTCAGTGACAAAAAATGTAGTTAGTTGTTTTCTTGGTAAAACATAATGGTAAAATAGCTCTATTATCAATAGAAATTACATTTTGTCAGCAAAAAAAAATATCCTAAATTTCCTAATTTTGTATAAATTTCCTAAAATTCCTTAACATCAAATATCTATAAATTGAGCTGAAGTAGGCGTTGACTGTATTATTATAGGGCGGTGGCAATTTTGTTGCTGTTTGAACAATCTAAGCTTATTTTTAAGAATAAATGCAAATTATATCTTAGAATAAATTTTTCCTGTCATTATTGTCAAATTTATTGTGGAACTGTTACTTTGTTACTGTACATTTATTCCAAATTCTGCAAGTAAAAAAATTCTAGACGTAGCAACAAAATGTTTGGAAATAAGGTGATTATTTTGTCATTAGAATAGAAAAAAGGCAAAACACACGAAATAAAAGGTATTTTCTACACGAATCAAATATAAATAAATGTATTACTCACAGCATCTGTAGATGTTAATAAAATGTAAGCCTATGGTGTTATTCGAAGAATTATTGTAGTGCAGTGGGCAATTTTGTTGCTGTTGAAACAATCTAAGATGCTTCTTAATAGTGCATGCTCCCCAAATTATAACTTAAAATATTATTTCTCATGTCATTATTGTTAGACTTCTGGCTTCTGGTG